>NW_023270807.1:19373316-19429027 GCF_011800145.1 Mirounga leonina
TTCGGCTCAGGTCATGATCCTGGAGTCCCGGGATCGAGTCCCACATCGGGGTCCCTGTTCGGCAGGGGGTCTGCTTCTCCCTCTAACCCTCCTCCCTCTCATGCTCTCTGTCTCTCATTCTCTCTCTCTCAAATAAATAAATAAAATCTTTAAAAAAAAAAAAAAAGAAGAAGATCCTGAGATGTGCACCGGAATATTTTTGAAATGTCCTTCAAATAGGTAAAATTTAAACTGGAAAGAGTAAAAAGTTAAATATTTCCTATTTATAAAATGTCAAACTATTTTTCCTCATCTGGTTAAAAAGTTGGTTCCAAAATCACTAAATAGCTTCATATAGTAAACAATTAATCTTTTGTTGGATTCATTCCTAGTTCTATTTCAGGAACTTACCTTTGTTTTCCTCATTGGTTTCCACCTCTATGTAACTTATGTTATCAAGCTATCTTTCATAAAATCTTCTAAGTGGCCTCTTATTCTTTATGGACTATGGTGCGGGAATAACTAACTCACTAGTTAAATTTAAAAACTACAACCAACTAGGGGCACCTGGGTGGCTCAGTCGGGTAAGCCTCTGCTTTGGGCTCAGGTCATGATCCTGGAGTCCTGGGATGAGTCCCTACAGTGGGCTCCTTGCTCAGCGGGGAATCTGCTTCTCCCTCTTCCTCTGCTTGTTGCTCCCCCTGCTTGCACTCCCTCCCCCCTGCTCATGCATGAGCCCGCTCTCTCTCTCAAATAAATAAATAAAATATTAAAAAAAAAAAACTTCAACCAACTAAAGATTGACACAGTAATGTGACTTGCATTCCTGTCTTCACATTTAACAACCACAGACTTCATTTTCTAAAATACCTCAGGGAATGAAATGTCCAGCCACACTATCAGCTAAATTCTCTCAAACTCATTATCTGGATTTGGTGTTTCACCCGCATGGTCAAAGCCTGGAATCTGAAAGCTTGAAATTTCTTGGAATCAAAAGTTATTTAATGAACAAAATTAATTTCAGGAAGGGATAGGTTTAAAGTCTTTGCCAACAAAGAGTCAAAGAGATTTATTAAGGCTCTAAAATAAGTCATTTATTTTTTTTAACATATTAAGGGACATTTTGGTTCCCCCAAAGGACTCTGAATTGGCTAAGCATTTAACAGTAAGAATGACTTTAAATGTTTTTTTTTATCTCAGTACATAAAATCAGTTAATTTCATGTCATCAAATTGTCATTCCCAATTCATATCTTTCACAATAAAATTTTATCTGCACAATTCTGGTTTTGATTCTAACGCAGCACTGTACTGAGTTCTATTTCTCAGCATCCTGAGGTTTTCATCTGAGACCCTAGTAGGTATATGGAAGCATATTCCACCCATGAGGGCCCAGAGCCCCCTGGAGCTGAAAGCCCTCCATCCTCTGTTCTCTGCCTCGTAAACTTGTCCTCCAATTCCATGCACTTTTGGACCTACACTTACATTAGCTCTAAGGAGGCAAGTACTTTGTTATCTCAGGAGGAAAGACCAGGATCCCCCCAGGAAAGTGTGGAGAGTCTTCCCATGTGCCTACCCTCAGCCTGGAGCTTTGTATTTGCTACCTCATTCCATCCAGTCAGCAACACCAAGAGGGAAGAAATCTCCATTTTTAAAAATGTTACATTACAGTAGAGTTAACATACAGTGTTATATTAGTTTTAGGTGTACAATACAGTGATCCAACACTGCCATACATCACTTGGTGCTCCTCACAAGTGCGCTTCTTCATCCCCATCACCTGTTTCACCCCTCCCCCACCCCCCTCCCCTCTGGTAACCCTGTTTGCACTACTCTTGTAGTGAAGAGTCTGTGTTTTTGTTTGTATCTCTCTCTCTTCCCCCCCTTTGCTTGTTTTTTTGTTTGTTTCTTAAATTCCACATGAGTGAAATCATATGGTATTTGTTTTTGTCTGATTTCACTTAGCATTAGATTCTCTAGCTCCATCGATGTCCTTGCAAATGGCAAGACTTCATCCTTTCTGATGGCTGAGTAGTATTCCATTGTATATATTCCATTGTATATATATAGTAGTATTCCATTGTGTGTGTGTATATATATATATATATATATATATATACATGGAATGTGGAATACATTCCATTCATCTATTAGTGGACGCTTGGGCTGCTTCCATAATTCCATAATTTGGCTATGGTAAATAATGCTGCTATAAACATAGAGGTGCATGTATCCCTTTGAGTTACTGTTTTTGTGTTTGGGAGGTAAAAACCCTAGTAGTGTGATTATTGCATCACAGGGGAGTTCTAGTTTTAACTTTCTGAGGAACCGCCCTACTGTTTTCCACAGTTGCACCAGTTTGCATTCCCAACAGTGCATGAGAGTGTAAATCTTACGCACTAGGAAATTGAGCCCAGAGAAGGCCCTGGGCTACTTAGTTGTGTCTGTCAGCCTGTCTAATCCAAAGCCTTTTGTCTACACTACTACTTTCTTTGTGAACTAGTACCACCCACGGTCATATGGCAGAAAGCAGAGACTTCAGGAAATGACCACTGATCCATATGTGTTGATCAGGCCATGGGCATGAGGGAAATAAGGCAGTTGTGGGTACATGGGGGTGGAAATCAGGAAGTGACCACAATAATGTGGGAGGTGGGGCACTGCAAGAAGCTGGGGAAATAAACATTTTTCAAACTTCACATTTCCCCCTTCAGGCCAGACCAAGTTGGAGCTTGTTTTACAGTGGAAATGAGGCAGCCCGACCAGTCTGTAGGGCAAAACGTTTTTGTTGAAAAGCCCAGTAAGTGTCATTCTCATGAAACAGTCTTTTTCTAGATCTAGGGTCTTTTCTTTTACACGCTCTGTAGAATGGAGCGTGCGTGTTTGGGTGGGAATATATTGGCCACAGGTCTCCATCTTTATTTTTCCTCTCCGTGTTGTTTAGTGTCTCTTTTCCTCTCACTCTATCCAAAGATACTGGCCAAGGGAGCCAAGCAAAGTGCCCCCTTTTATCCACAGTTAAACACTCATGTATGGATAGATGGCTCTTTTAGGTAGGAGAGCACAAGATCTGGTTATAGCAAAACTGGGCAGCACATCGGTAACTCCAGATGCTGAGGCAACCTTGGTGTCTCCCTTCCACTCCCCACAAGGCGCTGTGCTCTGATGGTCAGAGGGAGGCAGGGCATGGGCCTGCCAAGGGTTTTTACTGCTCTCTACATATCCTTTTTCTACATGCCAATTCAGCATGATCTAGGCAAGCATCACTTGTTTGTAAGGATTGAAAGCAACTGAAAGTAGCTCAAGTAAAGGAGGATTCACCGGAAGGATCTGAGGTTATGTCCTGGAGTTCATTTGCAGGAACTGTATCTGGACACCCTGGGACCTCTATCTGGCTTTCACTGTCTCCCTGATTGAGGTTCCAACTGCACCTGCTATTTCCTAGGACTGTTGTAGGAAGGCTCACCTCATGACGTGACTACAGGGTTGTAACAGCTACACAACGGCTCAATTTTATTTTAAAAAGCAGCGTTCCTCTTAGCCAATGTTTTGCGAGTTGTTACAAAGGATGCTGCAAAATGCTTGCGATAAAAGTCTTGTTAATTCACAGTCATTTAAAAACATTAAATGAATTGCATTTCCTTTTCATGCATGTGCAGAATTGGAGGCTGTCATATCAAGACTGGATGGTCAAGATTCCAAAAAGTTTGGGAGTCATGGTGGGGGTGGTCAAAGAATTTGTTTCCCCCACAAGGCATGTGGCTTCGAGCCAGCATACCTTCTAGTTGGTTCCCCTCCATTCCCTTCTCTGTTTTCCACCCCCTTCTTATAGTCAGTTTAATCAGGGGGCTGTGGAGCCTAAGGTATCTCTGCTAGTCTTTTTTTTTTTTAAGATTTTATTTATTTATTTGAGAGAGAGAATGAGATAGAGAGAGCACATGAGAGGGGGGAGGGTCAGAGGGAGAAGCAGACCCCCTGCCGAGCAAGGAGCCCGATATGGGACTCGATCCCGGGACTCCAGGATCATGACCTGAGCCGAAGGCAGTCGCTTAACCAACTGAGCCACCCAGGCGCCCCTCTCTGCTAGTCTTTTAACATCTAAATGGTTGTTACTTCTGAGAGACATGGAGACTTATTGGGGTTGGCTGTGCGGTTCTGGTTCTTATTCTTTGAAAGTTTGAAAGTCTTTATTGTTGTACCAAATATTTGACCAGAGCTCTGTCCAAGTCCAGAAGGTCAGACTCAGATGGTGAACCAGTGGGTTGTAAAGAGCTATATAAAGGTTGTTGAATCTCGAGTGAAGGACTAAGATTAAGGAACAGAAAGGCAAATTTAGATTCATTTACAGAAATGATATAAATTGAGTATTCAGGAGGATAAAGAATGGAAAGAACCTGCAGTGGTCTTTGTTCTTGGGTAAATGGCAGGTTGGTCACCTCTATTGCCATGGCTATGACCCTACTGTACTAGTCATACTACTGTAACCTCCAGAAGATGGGACTTGATGAGTCATGCACACTTGCAGAGGGTTTGGTCAGGGCAACACTGGAAGTACTACAATGGTCAATGCTGTCAGCACTAAAAGATCAAGAGATGCCCTTTGGTCAGATTCAATAAAGATAGGACATTCAGAAACACAGAGATATGGAAGTAATCTTCTGCCATCCTAGCAGAGGATCCCTCCATCTCGGCTTGGAGGGAGTTCATGCCCCCTGGCAGAAAGGGAAGGGGGAGAAATTTCATTAGTCCTCCGTGTTCTGCCGGGACCGCATATCCAGAGCCTTTTAGTTTTAAGGCAACAGTGGGACTAATATTCCCAGTCCATTTGTGAATGACCTCAGAGAATGAGGTAGGGGAGAGGAAGATACCACCTTTAATCCACACAGGAGGAGTCCCTAAAGCCTCATTAGTATCTCACCTGTTTGGTCTAATTGAAGGGTGTAAATACAGTGTTCTTTTTTAACCTAAACTTGATGGATTGATTGATGAATTAATTGATTGATCAGTAGGCATTGGGGACTTCAACATGAAAATTATATGATCAAAACCCTTAAGGAGCTCAGAGTTTAAATGGGGGATATAAACATTTATGATATTGTGTGATAAGGACAACAATAAAGCAAATAAAGACATAAGGAATCTTCTGCACTTTGCATTGGACAAAATGTCCCTGGGAGGTCCTTTACCTGAAGCTGTGTGGGCCCAGCTCTAGCTCCAGCTATTCTTAAATGAGTCTAAAGATAACATATTATCTCGTATCCGGAGCCCGTATCCGCTGTCTGAAATTTCCCAGGGGCTACCAAGTTATTGGTCTGGTCCCTACAGGCCCATTAATTATTATCCATCCCACCTTGCTACCAGACACCAGACAGGAAGTATCAGGAACAGGACCGCATGGGTTTGTCCCGCACGATCTTTGAAATAGGCCTGTTTCCAGTCTGGCTCTTGCTGGAGAACCAGCACCTTTGCTTCCTGATTTCTATCACATGCTTTCATGTAGCCCTGTCTCCCAAGGCCAGCTGGTAGAAGAGCTCAAAGGGCAAGAAACCAGTCATGGAGGGACCCGAAGCTCAAGAAATGAGCAGTAATAACTCAGCACATCATTATCATGGATAATTTAGCAAGACATGAAAATAGATGGCCCCAGTGGAGTCATACTAGATTAACAGACTGCCTCTTGCGCTTAGCGTTTCCTTCTGTGCTAGTATTTTCTTGCTGTACACGAGAAACTATAAAAGATATTCTGTTAGGAAGATGAAAAATGCTTGTTTTAGAGAAAGCTGGTGAGGGTTCAAGGATCACCTATCTATTGGCCAAACTGAGTTTCAGTGGCTTAAAAATAAAGTAAGAAAAATAAATACAGGCAGTCTTTCCATCTCATTCTACTTAAAGGCAAATTTCCCAAGCCTTTCTTCTCCACCTGAAAACGGGAATTGAGCAACAGTAAAAAGAGATACTAGATAAGACTAGAGTTTCAGCATCCTAAAGATGAATCCTGTTCTTAGAAGTAAATGCTTGTATATATATACACCACATTGCAGCCATCAAAAGGAATGAGATCTTGCCATTTGCAACGACGTGGATGGAACTGGAGGGTCTTATGCTGAGCGAAATAACTCAATCAGAGAAAGACATGTACCATATGACCTCATTGATATGAGGAATTCTTAATCTCAGGAAACAAACTGAGGGTTGCTGGAGTTGGGGTGGGTGGGAGGGATGGGGTGGCTGGGTGATAGACACCGGGGAGGGTATGTGCTATGGTGAGCGCTGTGAATTGTGTAAGACTGTTGAATCACAGACCTGTACCTCTGAAACAAATAATACATCATATGTTAAAAAATAAAAAGAAGAAGATAGCGGGGGGGGAGAATGAAGGGGGGGAAATCGGAGGGGGAGACGAACCATGAGAGACGACGGACTCTGAAAAACAAACTGAGGGTTCTAGAGGGGAGGGGGGTGGGAGGATGGGTTAGCCTGGTGATAGGTATTGAAGAGGGCACGTTCTGTATGGAGCACTGGGTATTATGCACAAACAATGAATCATGGAACACTACATAAAAAACTAATGATGTAATGTGTGGTGATTAACATAACAGTAAAAAATTAAAAAAAAAAAAGAAGTAAATGCTTGGTTCCAGAAGCTCTCTGAATACCATGTAGCCCTGAAGAAACTACAACTGCGGGCTCAGACCCTGATAAAATAACACACATTAGATGCTTTTCACTTCTAAGTGTGCCTGACAATGAAGCACACATGCTATTTATATAAATACTATATACACTAATGTACTATAGATAGATGATAGATCAGATAGATAGATAGATAGATAGATAGATAGATAGATAGATACTAATTTCTTCATTCTCTTAGAGCGAAAAGGATTAGCAGACCTTTCAAGTTCTGGTATGTTCTAAGACAAGTTAACCCAGAAACTGTCATGGAAAAACAGATTCAGCAAAAAGGGACCAGCCAATATGTTATGTGGAAGCCCCTGTGGCTTAGTGTCAGGGATTGGACATTGTGCCCTCAGGGGGAAAAAGATGAGGTCAGAGCAGACTGGGAGAGATCAGGTCTGGCACTTCTGTGGCAGGGCCTGGAGTCAAAGATGATCTGATGGGAAGCCAGGCAGACAGTTGGACTGAGACATTCTTCCATAGGGGCTGGCCAGAGAGGCACAGTTTGGATTGAGAATGTGGGTGCACCAGATCAAAGCAAGAGGCCTGCGGAAGGGGTGCAGGGCCCTAGAGAGAAGTCTCAGCCCCTGGGATAAAGTGGCAGTTACTTTTTATAGAGCGCTGGTGTGTGGGGTACTCTCGGGGAACCCTGAGAAGGGCATGGTGTCTCCAGCACTATTTGAGCATACCCTCCCACGGTATGGTGACCCAGGCAGAGAGAGGGACAAGGTACAAGAATCACGATAGCAGGGAGATGCTGTACCAGATTTCATCCCAACACTAAAAAGTAGTTACAAAAAGTAGAAGAGGATTTTTATACCCTACTCTGAGCCCTAGAAGGGCTATACTGGACTGGGATTCAGTCTTCATTTCCATCAGGTCTAGGGTTCTAATTGTTCATGGTACTGACTTTTGGCATGGGGATGATTATGATTACTCAGGGTTTTGGTTGTTTAAATCCGACTTGGCTTGTACCAATAGGCACTAATGCCAAGCTTTTATGACTGAATCCATAGGCTTGTCAAAGAAATGGTAATGCCAAGAGATTTGCTGCAAGTTACTACTTGTGACCCATGCGTAATCCATTCTTGCTTGCTGTCTTGTGGTATTCTTCAGTTCCTAATCCCCTAAATCTAAAGAAAGGGTTGGCCAACTTTTTCTGTTAAGGGCCAGATGGTAAATACCTTAGGCTTTTCTGGCAACATTCCGGTCTGCCATTGTGGCAGGAATCTGTGATAGACAGTAAGACAACCAGGTAGAGCTGTGTTCCAATAAAACTTTATGCACAAAACAGGCAGCAATCGGATTTGGGATGTGGGCCACTGTGGCTGTTCCATGATAGAAATAAACAGACAAACAGATAAATACGTTTTATACTCTCCATGAGAAACTGTTTTATTCTAATTGTCTTTTCCTAAAGGACAGGGGGGAAGGAGGAGCCATTTTGCCTGCATGGAACTGTAAGTCACTGTCATTTACCTTCTCTCTTACATTTGTAACTTCAAAAGCTAATGGCCTTAAACCAAACTTCTTGCCTGCTTTTAAGATACAGAAGGGGCTGGAATGTGTTATTGCAGGTTTTTTAATTTTAAATTTTAATTTGTTATTTTTTCCTCCCATCTAGTGAATATTCTTCACACATAGCCTCTGGTAAGAGTTGAGTAGCGTCCCTTAGGTGGCCTCTACTCTTTCTTTTTCCCCATTTCACTGGCAACAGTGACCATCTAAACAGCCTTTGTAATTTTATTTTCTTTGGAGTGGCTTATCCAAGTAAAGAGTTAATAGATTTAAAGATGAGGTAAATGTGATTTCTCCTGAAATGCAGAAAAATACCCAACAGAGAACTTCAGTGAAAAACTACTAGAAGAGAGTTATCCTGGCCAAAATCAAGTCCAAAGGTTAAACACGTTTGCCCTCCTTATCTAAGGAGTGAAAATGCTCAGATCGCAGGGTAGCACTTGATTAACACTAGATTCTCTTCAGCAATTAGCAGATTCACCACCTGTTATCAGTCGGATCGTGTCTTCCCAAAAGATCCAGTGAAAGGCTGACCCCTGGGACCAGCAGATGTCACCTTATTTGGAAATAAGTTCTTTGCATATGTAATCAAGTTAAGTTGAAGTCATTAGGGTAGATCCTAATCCAGTATGACTGGTGTTTCTGTAAGGAGAGGGAAATCTGGACACAGACACACACACAGAGGAGAATGCCACGTGACAACAGAAGCAGAGACTGGAGTGAGGTAACCACGAGCCAGGAAATATCAGGGAGGAGTGCTAACTTCCAGAAGCTAGGGCAGAAGCATGGAACAGGCTCTCTGTCAGAGGCCTCCAAAAGGAACCAACCTTGTTGGCACCTTGATTTTGGACTTCTAGCCTTCAGAACTGTTGAAAGCACACACTTCTATTGTTTTAAACTGCTCAGTTTGTGGTAATTTGTTACGGCAGTCCTAGAAAACTAATATGCCAACTGTGGGCCGACATCAAATAACTCAAATTCTGTAGCGCGCTCCCCTCTGCTCATGTTTGTTAAATGTCTTCCTCCTCACTATCTAGATACCTCGGTAGTCAAGTAAGCTTAGTAATTCCATCATCATATGCAGAGGCTACATTCTGATTTTATTTTGAGGGATCTTGCAGATAACCTGGGACTTTCAAAGTCCAATGGAAGTGATCATTTTAATACTTTCCCTCTTTTCGTGATGTGAATTCGGAGCCAGGCCAAAGGCAGTTTGGCAAACTGTCAGCAACTGATAGTGTGATTGAAAAACCTGATATGTCAGCTATTGTTCTCCTGTATTAGCTTCTTTGGGTCCTATGAACTCATGAAATATAACAAAGCACTGTATTGTCTAAACTCTTCTGAATATATGGCTAGTGATCACATAACTCCTTTTGTCTTCGGCTGCGCCCGTCAAAGAGGAATTCTCTGGTGTCTTTGTTTCCCTTTAGAGCTTTCCCCTCTAATTTGATCTGTACTTGATGACATGGTTATAAAGAACGCCACGTACCTGGTAGAGCAGAATCGCAAGCAAGCATGGCTAAAGTCATTCTGCGGTGCAGGAAGGAACGTTTCCACACAGAAGTCTAAGGGCTAACAGTTCTTGAGTGAGTCCCATGGCCAAACACTTCTCTACATGCTTGACGGCAGATAACGTTTTTAGTCTTTTAAGGACCCTAAGGGGCAGGTGCTATTGCTTTCCTCCCTTTACAGCTAAGGAACCAATTTATGGCAATGATAAGTAAAACTTACTCGAGGTCACAGGGCTAAGATTATGAACCCAGGTGGTCTGGTTGCAAAGTCTTTTCTTTAACCATTACTCTGTTTCTTTTCTACCTGGGAAATACTCCCATCCTGGATCTTAATGTTGTCATGTTTTCCTCACTGAAAATCAGTGTTTTTATGTCCTTTTCAGCTAATGCAAACTTTGGATCTATGTACTTGCCCAAGGTTGCAGGATCGTCTTTGCAGGAAGGGGACTGAATGAGAGCCTCTGTAATTCAGCTCTAGAGCATTGGTGATTGGATGATGTTACAGATGTCTCTTGACCTTTGAATGATCTAGGCCACATGGGCACCATTTTTAAGCAATCATATTTTCTCCAACTAGGCCCACTAACTGGAAATATCACAACGTTTCAAAATTAAATGTTCTATTTTTGTATCATGTTATTATACAATAGATTTAGTGATAGTGATAGTGATTGACTGCAGGTCTACATACTTCCATACACAACACACATTTGGGGTGAGGTATCAGAGACCCAGGAAAGAGAGAGCCAGAATCCAATGCTTCTCCTGGGGGAGCTCCTGCAGGCCAGTGGCTCCTATGTTGAAGTGGTCAAGAGGAGAAAGGATTAGGGAATGGAGGGGTCAGAACCACTTCTAGGACAGGGGTTTAATCCCATCGGTCCCAACACCCCCTGCCTATAACAATTTTTTTATTAAAACTCTTTTATTGTAAAATGATTTTCATAGGTAATATAACATACTTCTCTACATAATTAAAAACTCCCAGTGTAATGCCCCAACTGAATCATAAAGAAAAAAACAAAGGAAAGTAAGTAGAAATTAAATAGTATATTTATTGCTCAGCACCAACTCTAATAAAGTCATAATGATGGAGTCAAATGCTTGCACCTGAATGTGCAAGTATGTACTGATAAAAGGGTGAGGCGTGACTTACATATCAAGAGTGGCCTTACCTCTGAAGTGAGAGTCTCCCAGTGGTGAGTAATCTAAGTAATTAGTAAAACAGCATGTAATCTTCCCCTGATTAAAAAAAAAAAAAGTTGTCAACAAAGTGGCATACAATTTCCCTTCAAATTTTTTTTCCAAAAATTCGCAATTTTTTTTTTTTTATCTTTTGAAAGATTTTATCTATTTATCAGAAGGAGAGAGAGAGAGAACACAGGCAGGGGGAGTGGAAGGCAGAGGGAGAGGGAGAAGCAGGCTCCCAACTGAGCAGGGAGTCCGATGTGGGGCTTGATCCCAGGACCCTGGGATCATGACCTGAGCTGAAGGCAGAGGCTTAACCCACTATGCCACCCAGGCATCCCACCCCTCAAATTTAGTGGCATTGCTGAGATATTCAGCCTATATCAAAACCAAGAAAAAACATTACATTAATGTGGGAAATAGACTTGAGTCTGAATTTGTCACCTATCTGAATTAATAGGACAGTTAAGTAGGATGTGGGACTATTTAGTTGGGGGACCATCTTACGTGTTCCCCGGTATCTACCACGTCTGAACTTCAGTTGTTGGAACAAACGACCACCCCTGGGAATTTCCACACCTCTAGGGGTTGTATCATTCCAACGCGTGGTCACTAGGCTCCGGCTTCCTTATTCACAAATCTCTCTCGTCCCCTTGTCCTCTCCTGTCTCTGTCTCCCTCTCCTCTCCCTTCTCTTTCCCTCTGCCACCACTCTTTTTTTTTTTTTTTTAAGATTTCATTTGACAGAGAGAGTACAAGCAGAGGGACAGAAAGGGAGAAGCAGGCTCCCCACTGAGCAAGGAGCCCGATGTGGGACTCGATCCCAGGACCCTGGGACCACGACCTGGGCCAAAAGCAGCTGCTCAACAGATTGAGCCACCCAGGCGTCCCTGCCACCACTCTTGTTCAGCTTCCTTGTTCCCTTATTTCTCCCCTCCTTGCTCTGCTCTCCCCCATCTCCTCCTTCTTCTCCCCTTCATCAGGGAGGAGGTGGTGGCCCTTTTCCAATCGCAGAGTTGGGGGCTCTTGTCTCTCGTGGAGAATATATCTCATAAGACTGCCTGCAGCTGTCTTTCCAGCCCTGAACATCCTCACATTGCATTTTCTCTCTCTCTCTCCTAATTTTGATCTATGATTTCAACTGTATAGGTCAGAAAATACAGTCTGAGAAACACTGTGACATCAGAGCCTTACCTCTTTAATATAATTTTAGTATAGACGCTTAAACACCAAATAATGGCTAAGATATATAGACATTATTGCTTTTAATTTCCATCTTCTCCCCATTTTACAGATGAGGAAGTGAGACACAGAAATTAAATGACAAGCTAAGCCCACAGAGCTCATAAATAGCAGAGCTGGGATGTTCTCTTATGCACTAGGCGAGGGGTGCTATGGAATCAGTTCCTATCCCCTTTGCAGATGAAAAACCTGCAAAAGAACAGATGAGGATGGGACAGCTAATATTTATTGGGTATTGCTGTGTGTCATTAATGCTCTACATGCATTATCTTATTATTATTATTTTTTTTTGGAGAGAGAGTGTGTACACACAATGGGAGTGAGGGGGGATGGGGGGGACCGGGAGGGGCAGAGGGAGAGGGAGAGAAAATCTTAAGCAGGCTCCACCCCCAGTGCAGAGCCCAACAGCCCGACATGGGGCTCGATTTCATGAACCTGAGATCATGACCTGAGCTGAAATCAAGAGTCAAGATGCTTAACCAGTTGCGACACCCAGGTGCCCCTTGCTAATCTTTTTAATAACCTTGTAATGACCATGCTTTTTGTTGTTTTTGCTTGTTTTTTAGTGTCACCACCAGTGTCCCACTGACAGATAAGGGACCAGAGGCAGAGAGGCTGCTCATAAGCATCAGGGCTGGGATTCAGACCCCAACAACAGACGGCCTTGGGAGCTTGGGTTCTCACCCACTAGTCTAAGCGCAGGGATTTCGAGAGAGGGAGATGTTTCTGGCAGCTGGGATCAGAGAATGGCACTGCACCTGAGCTTAGGGATGGGGGATTTTCCACAGGTGGAGATGGGGAGGTGCTTGGAATGGGTGGAGCCTGCGGGACAAAGAGGAGAGGTAGTCAGGTAGGGCTTTCTCCTTTTAAATTTTAAAGGCATGTTTGTATGTGTGTGTGTGTGTGTGTGTTTTAATTCCAGTTGAAGATTGAAGAGAATAAACTTTACTGCTGAGCATCTGTACTTAAAATAAATATATCTTTATCTGTTCTGGGCGATTATTGAAATAATTCGTGAGAAGGCACCGCGGTCATTCCTGCCTGGTGCCCTGCGCACTATGCGTACCGGAAAATGGTCTGATGGGGCAAAAGCTGGGGCTCAAGTCTTGATTCTGCCTGTTGATCTTGGGCCTCCTACTTCATCTTCCCCATTCTTCTGCAAGTGTGGGGTAATGACGCAGGCCCCAGCTTATCCCGGAAAGATATTAGAAGGCCTAAGGAGGGAACAGAGGTGCCAAGCTTCAGAGGAAAGGTGCTATGAAACTCTAAGGCATCAGACATTTTTGTTACTCTGATTACTGTCTCTTTTAATACATAATAGTAATTAATATTGGCCGCCGGCAACTCAGAATAGAAATGGTGTGACCTCGATTAATTTGTAGAGGGACTTGATGTTTTCACATGCATGAACTAATTCAGTCTTTATAATTGTCCTATGAAGTAAGCAGGACGGTTATGATCAATTGCCATTTTTGCGAAAACCGAGACCCAAACCATTTGTGTAGCAAATGCTGGGTCTAGGTATAAAATTCCAGTCTTCCAATTCTCAGTTTAGACTCCTTTCCAAAGACGACAGAAGAGGCATTTTGGGGTCAACCCTTGCTAAATTTCTTGGCAAAATTCAAGACAGGCAAGAGCATACATAGACTTGATAAAGGTCTTTGAGCATAATATATAATCCCCAGTCACACTGAATTCCAAAATCTTCTTAAAAATTCAGCTCCAAGTTTGCCTCTTTTGCTTTGACCCTTCCGGGTAAGAATCTGTCACCCTTGCAGCAATCCCATGAGGCTGCATACCTACCCCTGTAATTACATGTATCCCGCATACAGCAACAATTCGTGTGCGTGTCTGCCTCCCCAGACTTCTCCTCCCGGCCCCCCAACCCCCAGGGGCAGTGAGACAAGGGTGAGCCATCTTGGTCTACAGCACCTAGCAGGTTGCTAGACATAGGAAATGCTTGAGAAGGATCTTTATTTTTTTCATAAAAGGAAAACTTATTTTGACGGCATAAAGTTCAGAAACATTTAAACAGTAAGGAATATAAAAAATGAAATAAAAGTTAAAAAGAAATAGAAAAATAAGAAACAAATGGTTGCAAAATGTCAAATCCCCTAACCTATGAATTAATAATAAAAATATTACTAAGTTTAGCTGGAGATGATGCTGCCATTTGGGGTTGTGTGTATGTGTTGTTTTAAAAACCAGTCAAAACATTTTGAGGTAATATTAACTTACTTTTACTGATTTCTTTCTTTTTTAATACTTTATTTGTCAGAGAGAGAGAGAGAGAGAGAGAGTTTGTGGCAGGCAGAGGGAGAAGCAGGCTCCCCGCTGAGCAAGGAGCCCGATACAGGACTCGACCCCAGGACTCTGGGATCATGACCTGAGCTGAAGGCAGATGCTTAACCGACTGAGTCACCCAGGAGTCCCGACTTTTACTGATTTCTAATAGCAGCTCGGAGGAGAAAGAAATGGTCTTTATTCTTCTGAATGTCTCCATTTGGTTGTGTTAAAGTTCAATGATCATTTAAGTAATAATGGACATTTTTCTTTGAGCAAAATACATCATGTATATTCTACAGGGTCCACTGAAGTGGAAATGATGTATGCACCAGAATTATAGAACAACCATCTGTATCTGAAAAACACCTTAGGAATTATCATTCTATCAGCCCTAACAGTAAATGTGGCATCATCATAGTAGTTAAGCTAAAAAGAGATACATCAAAATGACTTTTAAAGGGAGAGAACACAGGCATATTGCCAGTGGCTTTGGCTACGCAGGGTTCAGGTACTTTTAAAGTTGAATCAAACCTGCACGTGACCCAGGTTTCCAGGGTCCTCCCAACTTAACCCTACTCTTCCCCTGGGGACCTGAGGATCAGGGGATGCCCTGATTCTCTTGGGCCTGTGTCAGAGCTGCTCATTGAATAGCAGGGGCTTTAATTTTTCTTCCATTGCTGAACAAATGACCCCAACTCAGTGCCTTAAAGCAACACACACTTACTGCCTTTGAGTTCTGCAGGTTAGAAGTGTGGGTTAGCTCGGCTGGTTTCTCTGCTCCAGATTTCCCCAGGCTGTCATGGTGGTGTTGACGGGAAGGGCTCTTCTGGAGACTCGCTCACTCCACTCTCATTCAGGTTGTCCTTGGCAAAATCCAGTGCCTTGCAGCCGTAGGCCCGAGGGCCGCATCGCCTCGCTAACCACCAGCTGGGGGCTGGGTGTGGCTTCTAGAGGCCTTTCTTCAATCTTTGCCCATGGATACCTCAGCCTCAGAGACAGCAACAGCGCAGTCAATCCTTCGCACCCTGGAAAGCTCCTCGAATTCCCCTTCTCCTGCATCTCTGCAGGAATACGAAATTCAGATCAAAACCACATTGAGATACCACCTTGCAGCTGGAGAGATTTCTCACTTTAAGGGCTCAGGTGATTAGATTAATCCAGGCTCGTCTCCTCACCTCAAGCTCCATCACCTTAATGACATCTGTTAAATCTCTTCTGCCACGTAACATGATGTAGGCACAGGATCTAGACATTAGGCTGTGGACATTAATCAGCCCGCTATGAGGCCACTTGGGAAAACTAGAGTTTAAACTCTGCTTCAGCCAACTTTTGCATGTTTGGCTATTCCCTGTTCCTGGCTTGTTGTGCTTTCTCTCAGTTGGCCAAGCCGCCACCCACCTCTCTTGAGCTTTTTTTTTTCCCCCCATAGGAGATGATCAAACCAGCATTCAAAGAAGGAAGCTGCGTGTTGCAATTCTTTCCCTGGGTCTCCAGCCATCTTCCTGTTGGGAGTCATGCTTCTAGTTTATGCTGCCAATGCTGCCCTACATTTTAAGGAGTTTTTTCTCTACTTCTGAGGTAAATTACCTCCTTGATTTTCTGCAAAATTTCGTAACATGTTCTTTTTTAAAAAAGACATTTATGTATTTATTTGAGAGCGAGCGTGAGCACACATGCTCGCAAGCGTGGGAGGGGTAGAGGAAGAGGGGGAGAGAAACCTAAGCAGACTCTGTGCTGAGCATGGAGCCCGACATGGGGCTCGATCCCAGGACCCTGAGGTCATGACTGAGATGAAATCAAGAGCCTTTAAGACATTTCTGATGTCAGTTTTTAGGGATTGGAGGGATTTTGATTCATCTGCAAGCGGTCATGGGTTTGCCCTTGAAGGTGAGCCTTTATTGCTCCGTGAAATGAAATGAAAATGGAGGTGTCTCACTTTTCTATTATTTGTCAGGAAGGTCTCCCGTATCCTCGAGGGAAGAGATGAACTTGTTCAGATTTTTGTCAAGTGCCACCAAACATGGTGCTTGTAACATTGAGGACTCACCTCGGCTGGTGGTGACTGGAGGCCTTCTTGGGCTTGTAAGCATTCCCGTGGTCTCACCGACTTCACCATATTCTTGCACCCTTGGCAGAAAGTCTTTTGCCTAGCTCTTTTCCTCCTCTTTAAAGTACATGGACTCTTTTTTTTTTTAATTTTTAAAAAGACTTTATTTATTTATTTGACAGAGAGAAACACAGTGAGAGAGGGAGCACAAGCAGAGGGAGTGGGAGAGGGAGAAGCAGGCTCCCCGCTGAGCAGGGAGCCCGATGCGGGGCTCAATCCCAG
Organism: Mirounga leonina; assembly: GCF_011800145.1. Lineage (NCBI taxonomy): Eukaryota > Metazoa > Chordata > Mammalia > Carnivora > Phocidae > Mirounga > Mirounga leonina. Next base: position 19,390,046 of record NW_023270807.1, read on the forward strand.
GACCCTGGGATCATGACCTGAGCCAAAGGCAGACGCTTAATGACTGAGCCACCCAGGTGCCCCCAAAAACAAATAATCAAGTCAAAAAGTGGGCAGAAGATAGGAAAAGACACTTCTCTGAAGAAGACATATAAATGGCTAACAGACACATGAAAAAATGTTCATCATCATTAGCCATCAGGGAAATTCAAATCAAAACTACATTGAGATACCACCTTACACCAGTTAGAATGGCAAAAATGGACAGGGAAAGAAACAACAAATGTTGGAGAGGTGGAAAAAGGGGAACCCTCCTACACTGTTGGTGGGAATGCAAGTTGGTACAGCCACTTTGGAAAACAGTGTGGAGGTGCCTCAAAAATTTAAAAATAGAGCTACCCTATGACCCAGCAATTGCACTCCTGGGTATTTACCCCAAAGACACAGATGTAGTGAAAAGAAGGGCCATATGCACCCCAATGTTCCTAGCAGCAATGTCCGCAATAGCCAAATTGTGGAAAGAGCTGAGATGCCCTTCAACAGATGAATGGATAAAGAAGACGTGGTCCATATATACAATGGAATATTACTCAACCACCAAAAAGGATGAATACCCAACTTTTACATCAACATGGATGGGACTGGAGGAGATTATGCTAAGTGAAATAAGTCAAGCAGAGAAAGTCAATTATCATATGGTTTCACTTATTTGTGGAACATAAGGAATAGCACGGAGGACATTAGGAGAAGGAAGGGAAAAATGGGGGGGGTTGGAGGGGGAGATGAACCATGAGAGACTATGGACTCTGAGAAACAAACTGAGGGTTTTAAAGGGGAGGGGGTGGGGCGATGGGTTAGCCTGGTGGTGGGTATTAAAGAGGGCACGTACTGCATGGAGCACTGGGTGTTATATGAAAACAATGGATCGTGGATCACCACATCAAAAATTAATGATGTACTGTATGGTGACTAACATAACATAATAAAATTAAAAAAAAAGAACCCTAAAAAAAAAAAAAGCAAATACCAGAATCACCAAGAGACCCAGGGAGAATTGGGCATTGTTTCCAGCTTCCCGACAGCTACTCAGGACTGCTGGAAGGTCATTGTGCCAGTCGGCAGGCCCTCCGCCTCTCCAAAGGGTGCTGCAGCGCCACCTCTAGTTGCCGGTGTCCTATGAGCCAAGACTACTGGCGCAGAACCCCGCAGTCTGTTCCACCTCTGACCCAAACCCCTGCCTGCATCCAGGACAGACCACTAGTGGGACAGGGAGAGGGGGAGGCCAGGTTTTGTACAACAGTGCTATCTAACTTTGCTCTGCCCAAGCAAATTGTTTGTATGGTGCACCGCGGGGAGGAAGGGGGGGGTGCGGCAAGGTGGGTGCAGAATGGAAAAGGCTGATGCAGCCAGCGAAGACCAGCCTGTGAGCACTGGCCTCTCTCTCGGCTCTACCTGCAAACCTACAGCAAAATCCCAGCAGCAAACCTGGGAGGCATCAAATCAGTGCTGCTCCAGACCCCAGTCCCCCCACATGTCAGGGCTTAATAGGGGCGCACGCCGCAGTAGAGCGCTCATATACCCCCATCCCTGGGGGAGGCTCACTATTCTGATTTAACGTTTCCTTCTGCAGCCCAGAACTCTGGTCTGCCCACGGAGATCACAGGGACCTCCCACCCCTGAAGGCTCCCTCTCTCTTTTGTGTTTGGTGAGTGCAGGCAGGGGCAGAGGGCTTTACCAAAGGTACTAACGTACTGAGCTGGATTTCAACTGGAAAAATTCAGGAAAAATCAAGGGGGAGCTGACATGTCTTCATATTTCATGGATTTTTGCTGGAGCCAGTCTGTCCCCATTCAGTGCAAGCATTCCATGGGGAGACTCTTCCAATGGCCCTGCAACCATCAGAGCACGACTCCCAAGGTTGCGCGGGGTTGGTCTGCAGTCCCCCACATCACCTTCAGAAGTGTGCCTCCATGTTGTGTCTCCGAAGAACAACAGGCAAATTCCCCTTTCCGCCAAATTTGCCACTTTTTATCTTTTTAATACAACATCTCACTCTTCTAGTATCTCTGGTCAACTCAGGCCCAGAGCCTTACTGTCTATCACCCAGGACTCTGCCTTGTCCTCAGTATCATTAACCTTGAGAGAAATGAGAGAACCACTGATGGAGGTGGGTCTGGGGGTTCTGAAGGATGCCAGGGTTTGGGCTGCAAGTGCCCTGCTCCCCAGGGTCCCTCCTTCTAGCTCTTATTCCTGAATTGGAAGAAGTTCTCTGGGTGTCAGTGGGTAGGCTCCAAACGTTTCAGGTTCCTCCGTGTGGCCAGGAACATGGCTGCCCTCAAGAAGTATTTAAAGAAATGGGGCACCTGGGTGGCTCAGTGGGTTAAGCATCTGCCTTTGGCTCAGGTCCTGATCCCAGGGTGGTGAGGTGAGTGGGGCGGGGGGAGGGCCTGCCCAGTAGGAGCTGAAGTTGCAGAGTTGCTGGCTTGGCCTGAGTGCAGTGCTGAAGCCCAGAAAGGACAGGAAAGAAATGCCCCAAGCACTCTCCTCTGCCCTCTACTTTCTCCTGAGGTCTTCCACTGGGTAAATACAACCTATGGACCAAAGGGTCTGAGTCCACAGGATGCAGTCCCTGGGGGTCAGCCTCCTAGAGCACAGAGCAGGGCAGAGAAAGACCGAGCAGGATCAGATGCATGGGGTTGGAAAACAAAAGAATAAACTCCAAATGGAGTCAATTAGAAAAAGTTTTACCACTCAGCTGAGGGCAGGTGGTAAGTTGGGCTTATCTTTCGCACTAGAGAGCACAAAACTTGGCAAGAAGTAAATGCCTGTGAATGTAATTGCACTTTGTTGGGTTGGCTCTGCCTGAACGTGAGTGTGCTGTGAATTCTGGTTCTTCACTTGCCCTGGGCAAACACAGCACCTTTTCACGACGGTATTCCAACAGTGTGCTTGGTACATGGTTATGTTCAATGAACATTTGCTACACAAGGAAAGAATTCTTTTTGCATACATATTTCCTTTGTTATGCAAAACTGTGATAGAATAAAAAACACTTCTCAACTTGGGACTCTGCAACAAATGGAAAGGTTGCATAAAGGTTTGGGAAGAAAAAAAATGGTTAGGGAAGAAGACTTGGGGGTCAGCTTACAGCCATTTCATTTCCCTTCTCTCTCTCTCCAAGGAATCCTCTCTTCTTATGATGATTAAGAATAGATCCTTGCATTTTCCTCTTTTTAGACTCTCCACAACGTGTCTGTTCTCACAGACCATCGTGCATTGGGAACCTCCTCCTATGGCTGGAATCAGAGGAATTTAGTCACAGATGTATGATTTATAGTCAATATTGTTATAGAAGAGGTAAAAAACAAGAAGAGTTTAGAGTATTCTAGAAGTAGAGGGACAGGGAGACCCAAGGAGGGAGGGATGAGGGGGTGATTCGGATACTGGACAGATTCCCCTGATGGTTTGTGGGAACCAGATTTATACCAACACTCAAGGCTTAGCAAATACATTTAATGTATGCTGTAGACCTGTAAGAGGCCTGAATTGAGAAAAGGCTGCAAGAGTTGTCTGGGCTTATCCTTCAGAAGGGAAAAGGCAAGATACACTAGAGGAGTTGAGTGCAAGTCTTATGAGCCAGGAAAGGGAAAGAGGAGAAGGCAGATCCAGAGGTTGAGGGGAGGCAGTTTGCCTAGGAAGCTCTTTGCTCCATGGGCAACCAGGAAGGAAGATGGGAGCAGTGGTTTCCAAAATGTAATCACTCAATGTGCAGAGATGATGCTATATGAAATCCTTTCTTCCTCTTGGACTCACTTGAAGTCTTTTCCTCCAGCTCCCTTGCATCGAGGTAAGGCCATATGCCTATTTCTGGCCAAAGTGATATAGGCAGAATTGACATAGGTCGCTTCATACCTGGCTTACTAAAAATGCATCCTGCTCAGTTTCCCCCTCTAATTGATGGTAGTGATGTCTCCAAGATGGAAAAAGAATTTCTGAATGCAGAGCCTATGGTGATAACCTAAATGTGAGCACAAAGCAAAAACAGCCAGACACAAAGACGTTAAGTCCTCCATTCATATCACAGGACACTTCCCTCCTGTGGGTACATGTTGCAATGGTGGAGGTGGGGCTGGGGTACAGAGAAATGTTTGTTACAAAATCATAGTCTTGTTTCTTCCATTTTGACATATCACCCCATCTGGGTGAGAGAAATAGTGATTTTAAAAGGTGTTTTTTGGGGACGCCTGGGTGGCTCAGTCGGTTAAGCATCTGCCTTCGGCTCGGGTCATGATCCCAAGGTCCTGGGATCTAGTCCCACATCAGGCTTCTTGCTCAGTGGGGAGCCTGCTTCTCCCTCTGCCTGCAGCTCCCCCTGCTTGTGTTCCTGCTCTCTCTCTTTCTCTGACAAATAAATAAATAAAATCTTAAAAAAAAAAAAAAGGTCTTTTTTGAACATTGCTTCTATAGCTCTGACTGAATATTGAGGCAAAATCTGAATGGTCATTTCTCCAAGACGAATCAGCCTGACTTTAAAAGGTGTTTCTCTGAAAGGGATAAGAAAATAAGCCATATAACCAGAGGCTACTGTATTTGTTCAAACGTTGGGGAAAAATGCCTTCCTTCCTCACCACTCTTTAAGGAACATGTCTGGTCTGAAACTGAGTGGAAGATTGGCATTGGTATAAAGAATAATTCATCACAAAGTTACAAAGCTTGGAGAAGTTTAAGAACAAGTAATTGCTGCCATTTAGAATTTTCTAGAAATGACCGCCTCAACTGAGTGTTATTCTTTAACTACTAGATCAGATCAAAGATTGAGCATCTTATGTTGGTTACATTTCCTTTGCTCATTTGGAAGGCAAGGTGGAAGAGTAGGGCTGTGAGGGTTTGCTGGGGCAGCAATACAATTTCATTTCCTAAAATGTAGTTTCATTGAAAATGATGACGAACCCAAATCCGTGCCGGGCTGGCTGTGGTCAGGGTGAGAAGGAGGCTAGAAACCACCACACTTAATCTATGATTTCTAAGTGGTCAGGGCTGAGATAGACTAAATGTAGGCTTTTGTCTGAGCTACAAGCAAGTCATTATTGATGTTTTATACATTTTTCTTTTACTAGTCTGCAAGCTATTGGAACAGCTCTTCAGTTATTTGTCATTTCTTTTGTTGTTGTTGTGTTTTGTTGAGGTGAATCATCATGAAAACTAACTAGAGGAAAAAACCAAACACCCCAATCCTCACACAAAGGACACTTCAAAACTACCCACATTTGATCATTGACTAAGCTCTTACTGAATACAGCTTTATTGATAGTGATGAGGATACAGATACCACATACATTTTAGTTTGTTGTTCCTTTTATAATACCAGAATGTTTTAAGCAAAGAATTTGTTTTGCCAGAATTTGCTGAATAAATGCAAAGGTTTTTGTTTTTGTTTTTGTTTTTGCTTTTGTTTTTTAAGGAGTGTCCAAGACAAGTATTTTATCTCAAATTCTCTGGGAGGGTAATTTTGATGGTCTTTACCCTCTGAATGTGCTGCAGGGTAAATCTTTAATGTTTTAGATTCTTTAATTCTTATAATTACCAAGGAGGAGTGTTTGGGTAATTGTGCTGTAGTTTTTACTGCTATGAAGAGACATACTGAAAAATAATTCCTTGTAATGCTGCCTTGTGCTAGAGAACGTATTCATCAGTGGCTCAGATGAGGACAGAGCTCATTCAGAGAACATTCATTCAGAAAAGAATGCAGAAGAGTCCTTCAAAGAAGATTACATAAACGTGTTTCTTTGTAACTCAGGGAAAAAATTAAACGAAGTGATTCTAGTTTCTTTTATCTAGTATCTTGCATCGATTTCTGAAGATATTTGGCCAAGATAACCAGCAAAAAATTGACCTTTTAACACTTACGTATTTCCAGGGAAGCCTCTAGTTACATGCATGTTTGTAAAATACACTTATTATAATTGCTACTCTGCCTTAAATCAGAACCATTCAGTACTTTCTCACTTCCTTCTTTCCCCAATTACACCTCTTCACTCGTAACACCCCACTACCATTGATTAGAATTATGTTAATCTGTACCATCACTGACTTTCTATCCTAAGCCAGTCTTACACCAGAGGAAGTAAACATAAAACTCATCCAATGCCAATGAAAGCAACTAGTGCGTCAGGGACAACAGCAGAGCACCAAGAGTCTAACTAAAAGCAGACAGACTACATTAAAGTCTTGCTTCCTCGAGACTTGCACATCAGGTCTCTGGCCCATTCCGAAAAAGAGAGCTTATCATTTCAGCTGCTGGGTAACCTGCTACTCCTCTGATGGACTGAACTGATGCTTTTATTTAATCGCAGGACTTTGAGATTACAAAAATAATACGTCTTTTTTTTTTTTTTTTTTTTTTTAAGAAAAATAAAAGGAGGTCCAGGGTTGGATCCTGAGGCTGGGAGTGTAGCTGAATGTAAGCTTAAAACACATTAAAAATGAAGTCGTTTTCCAGCTGGGAAACATGGACAAACTGTCACATTTTCTAGGAGCGATGGTTCCAACACATTATTTTGATTCTATAGACCTCCATGTCTTCAGTTGTCAGGGAGGGATGTCCCAGGATATAACACCTTCACCCATCCTTAGGTTCCATGCTCCCTACCCATTTGCTATGCCAGAAATTCCAGTATTCGAAATTCATACGGTCTTTATTTATTGACCTAACTGTTGAAACAGAAGATAGAACAGCAATGCACCCAGGAACCTGATAAGCCCAGACGGGTGTGTTTTCAGAGTCTTCAGATAAACCATGTCAAAAATACATTACATGGTCATTTCAAATGATTTATTCAGCTCTAACATGTCTTCAGTCTTATGTCTAGAAAGCCACTGCCAAGTCTGTGTACAACCTCTTACCAAGCTCTGAAGGCTGAAAAATCCTCTAGTTTCAATCTCTCCTCATTCTTCCAAGATAAAATATTACAACTGATTGATTCCTATTTCATTCCAAGCCTTAGGCCCTCCACTTCACAAAACCCCTAAGATCTCAGTGGGAGACACATCTACTAGTGTACATCAGGGATTATGCCCACTTATGACCTGTGATCCGTAATAAATCACCTTTTTTTCTCTCAAAATTTATAACATACTACAGGCTGCTCAATTGTACAAGAATATACATTTATACCAAACTAAAAGATGTCATAGTCACCCTCACATAGGTTTTGTCAGTTGTGGCCAAAATAATTTATTAAACATGAAAAGTTTATTTTACCAATGATGCTGCAAGGACAAAAGTTATGCATAGTTCGTACAGTGATAGCTCAAGGGGCTCAATGATTTCACTTGCTCCATGAACTACTTTCTCAGACAGCTTAATTTTCCAGTGTGGACAGAGAAGGAGTCAAGGGAGTAGGTGCCATTAGATCTGCTCCCTACTTGGAGAAGCTCCGAATGTTCTGTGTGTGTGGGAGGAAACAGCCCAGTGTTTTTACATTAATAATGCCTTGTTCTCAGCTTACAGTGTTGTACGCTTTACCAAGTGGTACCATTAAATACGCAGAGATTGAACTTTTCATGAGGGGAAATGATACAAAATTGTTCCACAAAGTGTACTATATGAACCACTTTTCACAGTTCAAATAAGATATTTTAAATATAAATATTGTAACTCTAGCAATAACCTATCTACACAAGGTAGGAGAAATGGGATTAATGAAAACCCAGTTAGATTTCCACATATCTCATGGTTAACCATTTAAATAGTTTTATTTTTCAAAACCCAATTGCACATAACCCATAATTGATAGGCCACGTCTCCAAAACAAATAAACCACCAAAGAATAAAGTGATAAATTATAAGAAAGGAAAATATGTATCATTTACTACAATCATTCCCTTGCTCCAAAAACTTGGCAAATATATAAGAAAAATGATATCAGGTGGATACACTTTCATTTGCAAAGCTAATTTGGAGCAGATGACGTTAAAACATATAGAACAGAATGGGCATTGATATTTCCATGTGAAATGAATGTGTTAGAGTTTTAATTAAGAAATCAGGAGGATTGCTATGAAATTGGAAACAGTGACATTTACTAACAGGAGAAGCCGTTTATCCTGTTATTGCCAAACCCAAGAATTCCAAATGTTCTCTTCATTCTCATCCATATAAAAAATGGGGGCAATCAAATTATCGGCATCAGATGCATAACTTTTGGGCTATATAAGCTTTAAGTTAATGGTCCTTATGGCCATAGTCTTATTTGGTGTTCTTCTTGGGGCTTATATTAGGGTCAAGGTTGCATCTTGGTGTAGTTTTTAGGATCAGAGTAAGGCTCCCATGATACAATTCCTTTAATAGGGGACAAAGGTTAAAGTGCAGATACTTCTAGGGGAAACAACAAAATGACCTAAATTTACACCATAAGCTAAATGACTAGTAGTTCCTTCTTTGAGAGCAGTTTTTTTCATAGCAAATACCCTGGGGACTGAGGCACAGAGGAAGAGAATAAGGGATAAACCAGAGGGGTCAGTGTGACAGTCCCAGGGCGGAATCCCTGTTACTTTCCAGTCAAACTTTGTTTTAAGCTTTATGACTATCATGGGACGCCTTTCAATATTCTTTTCTCTCATGTATGGAAAAAGAAACTGCATTTAAATGTAGAATTAAGTCTTTACGGATATAGATGGACTTCCATTTTAAAATAAAAGCCATAAATAAATACTTTTAACTTCCTAAAGAAAAAGACGAGAGAAGAAGATAAATTTTCGGGCATGAAATTGCTTGCTCACATAAGCTTCACGTGTACCAAAGGGTAGAAGAAAAATCTCAAGTGTGGGTGTAACCGCTATCCATGAAGGGAACATGCCCCGGGGGAAGAGGGCGTACAACGAATTCTGTCTGCCACCCAGTGGCCGCTGAAATAAACGCTTTCTTTTCTTTGCTGGCCAGGGCCCTGTATTCGGCTTAAAAAAAAAAAAAAAAGAAAAGAAATAAAATAAAAGACACAGAGGTAGATTACGCCCGCCACACCAGGAATTTAAAACTACCAAGACATCCGCCTCGATATGTGTAAGACGCAATCACTGTAGTAAATGTTAGATATTTTCCCTTTCGCTAACCGAAAGGTAACCCACGACGCCTATTCGCCCTTCCTGCGTCCCCGCATCTACCTGGGTTCAGATACTGACTGGCACCGAGGACACCGAGCTGGCTCGGGATTCCCGCGTCACGCTGTTGGGCATCGAGAGCGCGCAGCAGGACACGCCCACGGTGGCCTCGGGCAACTCGTCGTCCTCGGTCCACTCGTTGAGCTCGGGGCTGAAGCACTGGACGCACTTCTTGTACTTCTTCTCGCCCTCGTTCCAGCCCCCCAGCAGGTAGGCGCGGCCGCGCAGCGCCGAGGCGCCCGCCGTGCTCACGCCCACCAGCAGCGGCGCCGCGTAGCTCCACTGGCCGGTGGCCGGGCTGTAGCGCTCCACCGTGAGCACGTCCACGCGCTCCCCGCGCGGCCCCAGCTGGCTGCCCCCCATCACGTACACCCTGTCGCCCAGCGTGACCGCGCAGTGCCAGCCTCGGGGCGTGCTCAGGCCCGGCAGCTCCTGCCACGCGTCGCCGGTCGGGTCGTACGCGCACACGGAGCGCGAGTACGCGCTGCCGATGTACCCGCCGGTCACCAGCACGCGGCCGTCGGTGACCGCGCTGGCGTGGCAGCAGCGCGCCACCTCCAGGGGCGTCTTGGGCTGCCACTGGTTGGTGGAGGGCACGTAGCACTCGAGCGAGGCCAGGCTGCCCTCGGTATTGCGGCCGCCCACGGCGTAAAGGAGCCCGTTGAACACGCTCAGGCTGAAGTGCGTGCGCTTCTGGTTCATGCTGGCCAGGTGTATCCAGGTGTTGAAGCGGGGATCGTATCTGAAAATGGCAGAGCAAGTGTGACAGCCTTGTTGGCGGCAGCCAGGGAACCCACGTGACTCCACAAACCACAGCGTGGAAATTGTGACCCTCTTGATGCAAGGAGGCTACGCTACGCACAGAGCGCAGCTCCGCACCTGGAGGCTGGTGTTTGTTTCTCAGCCAGTGAGGAAGTGTGACACTTGATAAAGACAAGACGGGCATTGTGACTCCCCCTAGTCCCGTTTATAAAACCACTGCCTTTGGGCGCCTGGGTGGCTCAGTTGGTTAAGCGACTGCCTTCAGCTCAGGTCATGATCCCGGAGTCCTGGGATCGAGTCCCACGTCGGGCTCCCGGCTCAGCGGGGAGCCTGCTTCTCCCTCTGACCCTATCCCCTCTCATGCTGTTTCTCTCTCTCTCTCAAATAAATAAATAAAATCTTTTAAAAAAATAAAACCACTGCCTTTATCGGGCCTCTTGGAGAAGTCCCCACAGAGACCAAACTGTCAGTCCCTCTTCTTCTATACTCCACACTGTCCATCGTCGGGGAGGGCTTATGAGATGCGCTTGTGGGGAGGCGGTGGAAGCTGGGTATTCGTGGCAATCAGAAAGGGAACACTGCCACATTTAAGTCAGTTCCACACATCTTCAGACAACAGCCATTCCTGGCTCGTTCTTACTGCTTAATTAAGATAGGAGTTGGCTAATTGGATTTCTCCATGTCTCGCAAACATGTTCTCATGGATACACCTGACCTGATCACTGCAACAGTAAAGCTAAGTCACTCAACCAAGTCTTCTGTTTAGAATGAGATCAATGGAACTTGTGTCCAAAAGCATCACCAGAGGCTTAATTTGATATTTCTCTATTTTCTAGCACTTATTAGTAGGTAAGATTTTTTAGCTTAGAGATATATATTTTCAGTGTTCTATATTACAGTTATACCATAACCACTGAAATCAATACTGCAAAAACAGTTACTTGAATACTTAACAGAGTTATCAGCAGGAGAAAAATAAGCAGTCATAGAAAAACTGTTTTAACTGTTCACATAGTTCCAAAGTATTGTAAACACAGACCTCCCTGCATTAGTTTGATGTTCATTTTTCTCCCATTTAACTTCCAAATCAAAACTTAACTATACTTATAAATTAAAGGGCAAAAATAAGTTAATCGTTTGGATTCATTTAAATGACACACATATAATGAAATAATAAAGAATATTTTCATGATATACTTTATAAATTTTCAGATCTTGCTCATTAGTTATGTTCGACTTTGTATTTCTACCATGATATAAGCATGACTTCCTGACATTTCATATATATGAGAGTGTTTTTTATTATAAATATACAAAAACAACATGGCATTTGAATTCCATTTTCTGAAGGATATATTATGCCTTTACTGTTTCTACATGCATCAAAGATATTGACATTTTTTATAGTATTCAGTCTTCAAAAAATATTTAGAACTAATTACCTGCCACATTTTTAATGATCTCATTGTATTTGCCAATTATGAATCTGACAGTCATTAGTAACAGTCACTTAAAAGAAATTTTGTATTATTTTGACCTTTCTTACCACTTAGTGTTAAAAACTAAATCTGTATCCAGTTTCTTTTCAGAAAAACAGTGTACTGTGAAGGGCACCTTACTATAAATGAGAGAATGTGTACCACTCACTTGTGGTACAACTTGTCTAGGTATCAGATTTCTCACATGTAAAATCAGAATAACCACATCTTCCTGGCTCATTTCATAGGCTTATTCAGAAATATAGAGTGCATTTTATATAAGCATATACTTCATGTAATGTGGACTGTTGTATATATGAAATGTGGCATTATTATTATTATTGATTTACTGAGCCAATGAACTAAGCTAACAGGCAGGACTCATTTACTTCTATGTCAGAGCAATTTCCTCATAATATTGAACCATTTCAGTTCCTAATAAAGGATCAAATACCTGCAAAAATTGCTGACTGCATGCTTGGCTTGATTTCTTGCATCATTCTGGTCTTCACCACCGGCCACATAAAGAAACCCGTCCATCACAGCCACACACTGATTAAAACTCTTGGCTGGCATTTCTGTCAGCTTGCTCCATCCATTTTCAGGGTCTCTGTACAGGATGTCTCTACTAAGGGACTTCTCAGTAAGTCCTGGACGTCCCCCAACAGTGACAAGGACTCGACAGCCCCCGCGGATTCTCGTGCGCCTAGACTGCAATGTGTTTTGATGGTATGGAAGTAAGTGGTAATTCATAGCATCTACAAGAAGTTTGTGACAATCAGCATCTTGCATCATTCTTGGTACAGACTGAACATAATTGACCAGGTCTTGTGCTGAGATGGTACCAAAGCGGATATTGCTCAGAAGATCTGCAGCGTATTTCACTCTCTTTTGGTCAAATTCTAACCATTTCATTGCAATCTGGAATGCTAGTATTTCAGAAGGCAACTGTAAGTCATCATCTATAAGAAGTTCATTAATTTGCTCAAATGTAAGTTTCAGAAACTGATCTGATTCTGCAAATTCAAGGAAGTTATCCCGGATAAATTTTTGGGCTGCTGCTTTTGCATTTTTCAGGGAGTATGTTTCAGCAATGTTAGCAATGTACATGCAATTCTCAACACTCATCTCTCGGATCAGAAAATCACTGCACATCTTTACAAGGGTATGGATCTGAAGATAGACAGCAGCAGAAATAATGCTTCCTATTGTATACAAAGAGAGCGTCAGCTTTCCGGTGTAGGCATATGCGATGACAGTAGCCAGGCCCAGCGGTGAGATATCATTGAGATCCACCCTTTGGGTAGATGGGTCTTTTTTTAGGATGTTGTAAAAGTATTCACTGCACGAAGCCATCACTGACTTGTGAACGTCAAAGGACTTTGTTTTGGTGCCAATAACTAGGTCGCAAAGGAAGTTCTCCTGCCTCATTTTACTTAAGCCTTCCAAGAGGTTGGGGCCATAAGAAGCATCTGTTAATTCAGAAGAAATACAGCTAAGGCCATTGCCTCCCTCTAGGAGCCCATTCAAAGTATTTAGTTTGTTTAGGGGGCTATCTTCTACGATTATGGTCATCTCATTGATATCTCCTTTGCTCTTTCTGACAGTCTTCTTTTTGGGGGCCATGTTGGCAAACACACTGTCACAGGCAAGAACTTGCTAAAAAAAAAAAAAAAAAAAAAGCATGGTTTTATTTTTTTTACTTTTTTTTTTATTATGTTATGCTAATCACCATACATTACATTTTATTTTAACGGTGCTTTGGACTTTGAAATGCTACATTGAGAAACTGTTCTTTTTCACAATAGTTTTTAAATGACATAATGTAGATTAAAACTCAAAGTGGATGTAAAGACTTACATTAAACTAAATGTACATTTTATTGACGCATCAAGCACTGAAGACAATTCTAGAAAGATTTATATTATCAAATGAGACCTCTCAATAGCTATACTGCTAAGTCATTTTATGCAGAGGAAGTGACCAAATACTCTCTGATCTAGCTGTACAGCAATTCTAGAATAGTAGTTAAACAACATTTGAAGGGCTTAGTTTACTCTCCTGAAAAAGTGAATTATAACTCTGAAGTTTTCCTCAAAAAAATACTAAAATTCAGGAATCCATGTAAAATGTATATATATCAGAATAACTGTGGAATTTAAAAGTCAATAGGTACGGACTTGTACCAATACATTTGTTCAACTGATTTCCACTCTACATAGTCACTAAAATAACTTCCAGATGGATGAAATCTCTAAATCACACTCACACACACACATACACACACATACACAAAAGAACTAGAACAAAGTAGGTTTTTTGTTTGTTTGTCTTAATTTTAGGGTAGGAAAGGCCCTCTTAAGCATAACCCAAAATCCAGAAGCCATAGGGGAAAAGACTGAAGTATCTGAATACAAAAAAACAAAAAGACAAGAAACAAAAAAACCCCCCAAAACTTCTATAAAACAACATCAACTATTTAAAAGACAAGCAATTGATAGTGAAAGATGTTTTTAACATTCTTGACAGATAAAAGGTTAATTGACATGTTTACAGAGCTCCAATAATTAATTAATAAGGAAAAGGTAATCCAATTAAAAATTATCAAAGACTGTGACTAGGTAACTAGGTTGTTCACAGAAAATAAAATAGAAATAGTTGATAAATACTTTTTTTAAAGCTAAACTAATTATAATCAGGGAACTATCAACTGAAATACAGAGATCTTTTTTATTTTTTTGTGGACACATTCTGCGTATCAGATGATTAAAATATTTTTTAACATTCACAATATCAGATATTGCTGTGGTACTCTCCATACATTATTGATGGAGTATAATTGATACAGTCTTTGCTTTGACATTAAATCTAAATCTAGGAATGTGCTCATAGAGATATATCCTCATAAAGATATATTTATATGGATAATAACCATTTTTCACTATCAATGTTATAAATATTTGGACCAGTTTTTTATTTTTATTTATTTATTTATTTTTAAAGATTTTATTTATTTATTTGACAGAGAGATAGACAGAAGAGCACAAGCAGAGGGAGTGGCAGAGGGAGAGGGAGAAGCAGGCTCTGCACTGAGCAGGGAACCCGATGCGGGACTCGATCCCAGGACCCTGAGATCATGACCTGAGCCGAAGGCAGACGCCCAACCATCTGAGCCACCCAGGCGCCCGAACCAGTTTTTTATTTATTTGTTTGTTTTGAGAGCGAGAGAGTGTGAGTGAGCAGAGGAGGGGCAGAGGGAGGGGGAGAGAGAGAATCTTAAGCAGACTCCATGCCCAGAGTGGAGCCCAACATAGGCTCAATCTCATGACCCTGAGATCATGACCTGAGCCAAAACCAAGAGTTGGATGCTTAACCAACTGAGCCACCCAGGCACCCCAATATTTGAACCAGTTTTTAAACCTGTATGAAGTGGTCTGAACCTTTAAGGTAGCTCTGAGCAGCTTTAGTATTAAACAGACTTGAAATATATTAAGTTTAGCAAACACATGCATAGCCCTTAAAATATCATTGATTAAATTGTTTTAGAATTTTTCAAAATATTGAGCATAGTCATCAGAAAATGTAATACTTGGACTTTTTCAATGGATTTTACTTACAGCATGGTAGCATTCACTTTTTTTGTGAGATTACTCTTTTTTTTTTTTTCATTTTTAAGATTATAAAATCAGTATGTGTAAATTCAACAATTCACAGTTTGGTATATATTATTCCAGATAATTTGATATGCTTATACAAACTCGTATCTGCACATTTTTGAGCAGTGGTGTGCTGATAAATCAGCTCTCTAAGAGTGGGGGAGCCCTTATTTGTAAGGTATGGATTTCTTTGGGCAAATACACTTATTGTAGTTGATTTTAAGCTCTCTACTGCTTAACAACCAGCTTGTCAAACTCCTGAAGGTGTAACAATTGGTTCTCATGAGCCTGTACAAGTCAGCTTCAGCATACCACCCTATGAGAACTTACATCAAAGCATGTTTATGCTTTATTATTCAGCAGTTTGCTTTTTTCACCTAGCAGTAACAATGTACCTCCTTCCATATCAGGACACATATAAATTTACACTATTCTCTCTAATAGTTGCATAGTATCCCATACTAAAGATATATAGAACTTATGCTATTCTTTTCCTACTGATGGACACTTAGGTATTAGGTGTTTCATAGTTTATTGAAGGGTGTGTGTATGTATGTGTCTCTTTTAAGTCACACTGTTGAGTTCATCCTGAAGGGTAAAACTTCGCTTTGATCTCCCTTGAAAGGCCCTTCAATTTAATTACTGGAATGTATGTTTAAAAATTTCATAACCTTTCTATTGTGTTTGTCCTTATTCCTTTCCACATGGAAGAAGCATAGCAAGTAGGTAGGAAACAGAGATCTATCTCTTTGCCAGGGCTTTTGTCTTCCTCATTAAGCTCAAATTGTCATATTCATATTTACATTTGGTTTACAGACTGCAGCACATTTGTCCTTCCTCATTCTTTCTTGCAAGCAATGCCAGATGCAACCTTACCTTATGAAATACATTTTCAACCCACCATCAGTTTAGTCTTCAAATGCATTTGACTTAGGTGGTAAGTGTCCCCGTGATGGATTTTTCTGGGGAAAATTTTAAAAAATTTTGTTCAGCAAGCAGTTATCAGACACCTCCTGCTGTGTAGGCAGCACTGTGCTGGAAATGATGGAGCCATAGAATATATAAGTTATGGGAGACAGACAAGACATGATAAGTACAAAATGGTAACAAGTAACTAGCAAGCACAGCAGAATATATATTTTTTAAGCATCAGTTTCTACCATCTGGAGTAGAAGCACCAATGTGTCTTTGGGAAAAGTCTTGTCTATTTTCCTAGAAGAACCCCTTTGGAGAAGTTTCTACTCATGTAGATGTAGGACTCATAACCACTCATTATTTTGAAGGAAATTCTGAACTTGAGGAGTAACATGGATGTTTTAGACTGAAATGGTAAATATTCTGTTTATCTATCATTAAATGATTACAGTAGTCCCCTTTTTATCTGTGGTTTCGCTTTCTTCAGTTTCAGTTACCCATGGTCAACTGTGGTCAGGAAGCAATCAATGATCCTCCTGACATATCATCAGAAGGTCAATGGTCACAATGCCTACATCATTCCCCTCACTTCATCTTATCATGCAGGCATTTTATCATCTCACATCCCCACAAGAAGGGTAAGTACAGTACAATAAGATATTTTGAGAGAGAGACCACGTTCACCTTTGATTACAGTATGTTGTTATAATTGTCCTATTTTATTATTAGTTACTGTTGTTAATCTCTTACTGTGTCTAATTTATAAAATAAACTTTATCACAGGTATATATGTATAGGAAAAAACAGTATATCTAAGCTTCAGTACTGTTTGCAGTTTTAGGCATCACCCGGGGGGCTTGGAATGTCTCCCCTGTGGATAAGCGGCAACTCCTGTTTTCATTGGCAGCACACAGGGTGGTATTTAAATATTCAACAACTGACAAAACGGGGCACCTACTAAACGGTATGGATTCATAGGTTCTGGAGCTGGGTTCCAGAGGATTCCCTGGAGGACTCTGTGTAAGTTTTCAGTTGCTGGATAATAGTGGGGCCCAGGGGCTTCTCAGAGAAGGATGGAGGGGTGGGAGGGATTCAGGGGGAGGTCAGGGCAGCAATTACTTGGCTGTTTATTTGCCCATTTACCAACTCTGTACAGAAGGATCTCTATTTTAACAACTGGTATACTGTACCGAATCATTCTTGTCCTTGGGACAGGGTATAATTCTGAGGTTTCTGGAGAAAAGAGAGAATCTGGCCTCGACAACACAGCAATATGATGGGGCTAAGGAGACAAAGGACCAGCAGGGAATTCCAAAAGAATCCAAAGGTGAACTGTAGGAGCACTAATATATGATTTCCAGTTTCAAATCTTCTTTTTCTACATTGTTATTCTCCTATATCAGACTTAATTGAGGTATCCTCAGGTATCCTTAATTAAGTTTGATAAATTGCTGACTAGCTCACTCTGCCTTTAGGAATACCATATAGTATTGTTGGGAAGACCCCAGCCTCTGAAAGACCACTTAAGTTTAGGAAGGAGCTCTAGGGAGTGAGGGGGTGCGCATGGATTAGAGGGGGTAGGGGGAGAGGTAGGGGGAAACTACCAAGGGTCTATAGGGAGTGTAAAAAGCAGGATGATTTTGTAGAGGAGTCAAGAGTTGGAAAAAAGAAATAGCATAGGATGAGTCCCCCTACGCTTGCAAGATTTTGGGGTGTTTTTTGGTGGGTTTTGTTTTTTGTTTTTTGGGGGGCTTTTTGGTGGTTTTTCACCTAAGAGCAGACTGCAATTGGTACTTTACAGGGCAGCTACAACTCCAACAGGAAGTATCGCTGCATTGAAGAAGCAGAGGATAGAGTTTGTGGCAACCACATCCTCTGGAAAGTGAGCTGGGAATTTTGGAAAAGAGAGATCCCAAAAGGGAAAACTCAATGGAAACTTAAAGCTTCAGGAAGGAATGAAGAGCATCAGAAATAATAAATATCTGGATGCATATAAAAGATTTTTTTTCCCCTCTGAGCTTCTTTAAAATGCATATAACTCTTCAAAGCAAAACTGATAACATTGTCTTGTGGGGTTTCTAACATTTCTAGATGTAGCACATATGACAATTACAGCATAAAGGATGGGGTGATGGTAAGTGAATCTATACAATTACAAGGTTTCTATATTTTATGTAAAGTGGTAAATACTAACTTTTGTAGCTGTGAGAGTTTAACTTTGCATATTGTAATCTCTAGATTAGTGCTGGCCAATAGAAATATAACATGAGTCACATATGCAATTAAAAAATTTCCAGTAGTATGACATTAAAATGTTAAAAAGAAACAGGTGAAATTAATTTTAATAATATAGTTTATTCAACCTAATATCTACAGAATATTGTCTATATGTAATTGGTATAAAATTATTAATGTGATATTTTACATTTTTTTAATCCTAAGTCTTCAAAACACAAAGTGTATTTATATTAAATGAGCATAGCTCATTTTGGACCAGCTACACTTTAGGTGTTCAATAGCCACATCTGACTGATGACTGGTAATGGACAGTAGAGCCCTAAAACAACCACTTAAAGAATGCAAAGTATAGCTGAGAAACCAATAGGTAAATTTAAATGGAATTCAAAAGAGGGCAGCAAAGTTGGAACAGAGGGACAAAAATTAGAGGAGACCAAAAAAAAAAAAAACCCCCTCCAAATAATTTAATGGTACACCTAAATCCAATTGTATTACTTATTGTATTAAACATTGTAATTAAAAGACACAGGTTTTCAGGATGGATAAGAAAGGCAAGACCCAAATATATGCTGTCTACAAGAGATTCACTATAAATATAAAGACACAGATAGGTAAAAAATAAGTGCGTACAAAAAGATTTACCATGGAAATAGAAGACTGGAGTAGATATGTTAATATCCAGGTGAAATACACTTCAAGAAAAAAACAATTACCAGTGATGAAGAGGGAATTTCATAATGATTAGAAGTTCAAATCATCATGGGATATAACGAATATAAATGTATATGTGCAAATAACAGACCTTCAAAGTTATGTGAAGCAAAACAATGTGACTGGATTAAAGGGAGAAATAGGCAATTCCTCAATTATATTTGAAAATGTTAGTAACGGTCTCTCAGACAAAAAACATCAGTAAAGGTATAGATTATCAAACAACATTATTAATCACCCTGACTTAATTGATATTTCTAGAACATTACACCCAACAAATGCAGGATAAAAATTCTCCTCAAGTGTACATGGTACACCAAGATAGACCCTATGCTGGACCACAAAACATGTCTCCATAAATTTAAAAGCACTGAAGTCATACAGAGTATGTTCTCTGATCATTTAGATGAAGTGGTGTTAGGATGGGAAGGTTTGAAGATAATAGGAGTCTTGCTGGTCCTGGTACCAAACAAAGGATTTTTAAGAGGAGTGGGTATTGGAGGGAGAAGGTCATTAGAAGTAGAGGAAATGCCTCATGCTGAAGCAGGGAGCCATGACTCAGCACGGTATGCGCAGACTCAGATAGCTGAGTCATGAGGGAGACAGTGGGCGGGCCTATTAGGCCAATACATAAAGGATGTTGGATGCTGGGAAGGGCTTGAACTCAATAAATTCCTTTATGATCAAGAAGGATTAAGAAATCTCCAGGAAGGGAGAAGACAATCTGAGGCCCTAGTGAAATCAGTAGTTCTTCCAGGCCTTCCTTCTCTTATTTCCTGTTGCCACTTTTTATTTCCTTTATATATATATATATACAGTTGACTGTTGAACAGCACAAGTTTGAACTGCGTGGGTCCACAATAAGTATATTGGAGATTTTTGGGGAGATTTGCAATAATTTGAAAACACAGATGAACTATGTAGTCTAGAAATACTGAAAAATTAAGAAAAAGTTTGGTCTGTCATGAATGCATAAAATGTACATAGATACTAGTCTATTTTATCATTTACTACCATAAGATATACACAAATCTATTATAAAAAGTTAGATTTTATCAAAACTTAGGCATACAAACACTTACAGACCATGCATGGCACCATTTATAGTTGAGAGAAATGTGAACAAATGTAAAGATACAGTATGAAGTCATAACTGCATAAAAGTAACTGTAGTCCATACTATACTACATAAGAATTTTGTAGCCACCTCCTGTTGCTATTGCAGTGAGCTCAAGTGTTGCAAATATTCTCTTAACATGCTGTGGGACCCTAATCATCTCTGCATAAAGAGTTTGTCTCCCCAGTAAATTGTGTATGGCAGTAGTTCAGTTTTGGGGGAGTCAAAAGTTATATGCAGATTTTTGATTATGTAGGAGGTTGGCGCCCTGAACCCCCGTGTTGTTCAAGGGTTAGCTGTTTATTATGGATATATCATTTTATTCTTTAAATGCTATTTTAAATAATATCAATTAATTCAATTAATTTGATTTTAATATTATTAATTTTTTTAAAAGATTGTATTTTACAGTAATTTTTACGCTCAATGTGGGGCTTGAACCCACAACCCTGAGATCAAGAGTCACATGCTCTACCTACTGAGCCAGCCAGGTGCTCCTACTAACACTTTAAATAATATTTTAATATATACATTTTTAAAATAAGAGAGGGATTTTAGAGCCCTCAAAATCAGTTTGTAGAGGTAACTGGCTTCTTTGGCTCTAGGGGAGGAGGAGGGAGAGAAACAGGAGACTGGTTAAGAGACCACTGAAATCAGAGCCTACATTCCACTTCCTAGTGGCCATATTTTCCCAGAGATGCTCGCAAATTCAATCTTTCTTTACTAGAGCTGCCACTACATCCTTTTCCTAGGTGTGCACCTTGGAGGTGAGACTGTATATCCACCTGCCCAGGTGTTCTTAGTCTGTGCCCTGTTCCTCCAATCAGGACACCACAGACCCCTCAGAGAAGCCTGAGGATCAGTCACCCCTCTGAGGCTGGACAAATCTAGGATATAACCTAGACATTAAGTAATAAATTTTGAAAGCATCCCATTCCTATTGATTCAATTATATATTAATTCAGAGTTGGATGAGGGTTTTAGTTATTATTTTTTTAAAGCTTTTTTCTTTTTCTTTTTCTTTTTTTTAAACTGAGTGAGTGCCTTGTGGCCAGCTGCTCAGGGATTCTCCAGGCTTGGTAGCAGGGCAATCACCATGGATACCATTCCCTGGGCAGGGCTTTGACTGGGGTCATGGTCTGCGTGGTGAGGAGCACACAGCCTTGCTGAGGTGCCCATGGCTGGGAGAGTTTCAAGACTGTTTCTCTGTTTTTCTTAAAGCACAACAGGCTTGATTCTCCCTCCCCATCCAGCTCCAGGGAGCTGCGGGGCGGGGGAGCCCTCCCACCGGGGGATCAAAGAAAGGAAGAACTATACATACTCCCTGAGACAGCTACAACTTGCACTTTTCACACAGCCCCTACCATAGTAAGACTTGCTGGAGAGAGGACCAGCTACGGCAGAGGAGGTGGTGTAATGGGATGAGCAGCTATTTGGAGGCACTGCAAATCCTTTCCCATCCCTTTCCTTTTTGGGTGAAAGAAAAGACTTTGCACAGGGTGCAGAGGGTTATAGGAGGCTCCCTATGCTTCCAAACTATCCCTTCATTCTGTGCAGAAAACCCAGAGAATTCTCTTTCTCTGACCACAGACACCACAGCCTCCTTCCCTCTCTGCTCCATCCAGGATTACCCAGAGCAGCCTCTTGGGTTCCTGGAAGAGCTGCCCATTAGCAACTAGATAGAAGGGTAACAGAGATGCACCTCCACACTCTCCTCCCATTGTCCACCACAGATCTTGGCTCTCGTGTCATTTCTATTACGATAGTGTCATCATACATTCGGCATCCAATAAACAGCTGGGCAGTCATGTGAGCCATCGCATTTTTCATCGTCTTTTGTATTTGCCAAATTTAAGTACATTAATAATTATTCCTAAATATAAATCACTGAGCATGAATCTATATTATGTATTAATTGTAAACTGTTACCTCCATTTCTAATTAAAATAATAATTATATTAATTTATTAATTGAGAACTTACTGTGTGTGCTGAGCCCTGGGTTAAGTACTTTACATGACTTTATTATTTTTTTTTTTAATTTAAGCATCACTGAAATCTGAAAAGATGGTCATATTATGTTCATTTTACAAATGAAGAGATTAAGATTCAGAGAGAGTTTAAAAACATATCCAGGGTCACACAAGCGTGCAATGCATAGTGGAGCAAAGACTCAAACCCAGATTGAGTCCTGATCCCCATAATCACCTCCCTTAAAGCCAGGGTAG
Organism: Mirounga leonina; assembly: GCF_011800145.1. Lineage (NCBI taxonomy): Eukaryota > Metazoa > Chordata > Mammalia > Carnivora > Phocidae > Mirounga > Mirounga leonina. Next base: position 19,412,288 of record NW_023270807.1, read on the forward strand.
GTTAAAATCTGTGGCAGGTTAAAAAGTTAGCTCTTTCCAGCATGAGAAGACAGAGACTGAGTGACACAGACCTGAGGCTGTCAAATAAAAATTTGGATATAGAGAACATGAAATGGTTCTTTGTAACTCCAAACACTGAAATAAGAGAATTGCCTTTTCGAATGTAAAACAAATCTGAGGATGAACAGAACCTGTGGATTTCTTAATCCTGTTATGGGTAGTAAAGATAGAAAACTTTTGGGTAAGCCAAAAATAGAAATAGGTTCAAGGAGACCCTGCATGAATTTGTTGATCAGAGCACAAGCACTTCCTTTTAAGTGTTGGGTTGAATATGAAATTATCAATTTTTGTTTAAAAACAAACATTAATTCCATATGGTTCAACTTAGCTAGAGGCTTATGTCTGGCTTTTATCTATAAAGTATACAGAAACTATGCACAAAGTTAACTGTAATTCCATTCACCAAGACTGGATACAGGACACAAGGATCCAGTGCTAAAATTTTTGGTTTGGGTTTTGTTGAAATTTCAGGAAAATAGCTCTTTCTCTTCCTAGTCTTTTGTATGTTTATGTGTTGGGGGGGTGGTTGGAAATGTAATTTTTCAGATTCATGTCTCTTTGGTTGTCACAGAACTGGAAATTGGGTTTTAGTGTTCTTTTTGCTTTAACCATCTAATAGACCTATGGCAAAACATCAATGAATTAGAAATTCAGTTTAAACATCCGTCAGATGAGGATATGTGTAACTTTCAGTTCTAAAACTTGACACAGTGTTAAGAATAAACAGCTGGTTTTTGCTGCCAGAATTGTCAAAGTCTGGTCCTAAATCTTTTCTCCCCTCAATATGGTTTTTCAGAATCCTAGGATCAACTCTATCAGATACAGACACACCAACTGGGACAGGATTCTTCACCTGGGAGGCATGCAGCGGGGTCTGGGTTGCCAGAGTTAGCCAATAAAAATACAAGATGTCCAGTTAAATTGGAATTTCAGATCAACCATGAGTCATATTTTAGAGTAAGTATATCTCCTGCAGTATTTTGGGACATACTTATACAAAAAATTGGTTTGTGGTTTATCTGAAATTCAAATGTAGTCTGGGTGTTCCGTATTTTATCTAGCTACCCTGCTTGGGTTTTAAGTGAGTCCATGAATTCCATGGAAATTTCTAGAATATTATGAAACATGTTATGCATGTGTGTTTATGTGTCTTCTTCTGTGGAGTGGGCCTAGAGTTTACACGAGGTTCTGAAAAAGACCCCTGACCCAAAATAAACCCAGAACCACTGGGCTGAAGACGGTGCAGACAAGAAATGGTGACGTAATTCTACTCTTTGAGGATCAGGCAAGTCCCTGTGAAAGAATTACTCTAGAGAGAAGCTCCTCTTGGCCTGACACAGCTCTCAGATGAAAATCTACAACTGATTATAGAAAAGAATTGCCACTTTATATTTAAGAACATTCTCTTTTCTGCCGCCTTCTCCCCTTGCCTCCTGGGAGAGCCTCTCCACAGGGCAAGCTGAAAAGCCATGTGTGCTCAAGTATCACTCTCATTCTCATGCCAGAATGAGCTGGGATCCCAGAATGTGTCCTTGCCAAAGGGGCAAATCAGCTGCGCCTTCCCCCTGTCCTGTCACATTCCAGTCGCTGCATCTGTCCCAGCTCATCAGCACTGACTCCGGGAATAGAAACACTCCAGCTTCTGCTGCTTGCCATTTTAAGTTAAGTCCAACTTAAGGGGGCTTTCCCACTTCACCGTTTCACTTCTAACATAAAACAGAGGTCAGGATAGCCATGGGTGCACATCGAGAACAAAAACTCATTTTATGGTTAAGTAAAACACGTGTTCTTTTTATAGGGGGAGTTTCTATTTTGCCAATAGGAACATTTCTGGGAATTTGAGGCGTTCTCTGATTTTTGTGCTACCAATTGAGTTGAAACTGATTGTATTTCATCTAAACATTATCACGTACTAAATGTTTACATGGTTCCTATAAAAATGAAGATGGAATTCCAAACTTTGTGAACAAAACCTGCAAATTTTACTTTGTCCCTCCTTTCTCTATAAAATGAAGGAAGAAAAACATGCATTAGGCTTTAGAGATGAAAACTTATTAATGGACATGACAAGTAATTTTACTTTCTAAAGGCATCCCTCTCATGCATTTCTATTACTACGACATTCTCCTGATCTCTGGCATTCCTTACATTTCGAGAGAATGTGTGCTGGCTCCCAATTTCAGACCCAGAACATGAGCAACATGGCCCGGCTGTAGACTGCCTGTCAGCGACATAGCTCCACCACCACGAGCTTGCGGACACCTCCACCCTCTCCCACCCACACACCCATATGCACCCTCAATTCTAGAAGACAGGGATTGGAGATCGTGGCCCCAGCTCCTTACCCTCCTGTGTGGCGTCTGGACGTGTGATGATGAGTTTTCAGCAGCAGGCTCCTCTTGGGAAGCAATCTGTGGAGAGAGAGGGAGAGGGAGAAGGAAAATGTGGTGGGGAGCCACCAGCAGCCACCTGATGAGTCCCAGCAGCAGCAATTTCTGGAGCGACCCTGGGCGGTCCCAACTGGATGAGGCAGCAGAGCCCACGCTCCCCCAGCCAGCCTGCCACAGAGTGGGCGCTGCAGTCCCCTCTCCCTCTTTGGCCTTCAACTCCAGGCCTCCTGGGGCAGAGGCGGGGCTCTGGTTGGTGGAGTGGGGTTGGGTTTCTTGGCCTGCTCAGTTGTTTAAAAAAAAAAAAAGAGTCAAGAGTCAGTCACCCTGGGTGGGAGGAAAAGAAAATTAATTAGGTGGGAATTGAATTGTTGGAAGCAGGGATTTCAGGGTACATACTTGGTAAGAAGAAGGGAAGTTTGTGAATAAAAAATGAGTTTCTAGAAAGGTAAATCGCCTGGTCACCTCAGGTCCTCTGAAAAGATAGAGTTTATAAATAGGCTGTTCTTTAGAAGAAGAGCACGTGTTTAGGAGGACAAGGTGCTTTCTTTGATATCTCACATGTGGCATCAACATGATTAGGGTCATGGTATAGTTTCACAGACTCAGGTTTGCGACCAGTCCTTGACTCTCCAGTGATCCACAGAGAGATCTGAGGCTAACACACACTCTAGCATACACGCAGGTGTAGAAATATCTACTTTGGCAACACTCCATGTGAAAACAAACAAAAAAATTAAAGGATTACAACTGGCCACAAGTTTTTAATAGATGCCAAGGGTGTGGAATGGCTGCTAAGAGTTAAAAGTGATATTAGACTGCAATAATGGAAAAATAGATCATGGAAAATTAATGTTGTAACTATTAGTCAGATGATGTGTTAGGCATCGCTTTGCCCATTGGCACACTGCGAAGTTATTCTGCATCCTGAAGGAGGTGGTTGGAATAAAGAGAACTTCAGAAGCTGTGAATATTGGGACTATCTGAAGAAAATACCAAGAGAGGACTTAGGATGGATGAAACTCCTGTGGCAAGTGTATTGGGGGTTGTTGTGCAACAAGGGGATTCAGTGAACATTCTTATAGCCTATCATGGCCGAAATTGGGCCCGATGGGTGGAAATTCCAGGGAAATATTAAAAATAAGGAAAGAAAACTCTGATAGCAACTGGTTTCTAATGACGAAAATGGGTCCTAATGATGAAAAAGGAGCCAGTTCCTTATGAGTGGAAGAGGGGAGATAAAAGAAACCACACGACTGGGTGATGTAGGGACTCTCGTTCTGGCTGGGCACTTGCATTGGATCATCCCTGATATCTTTCCAACTCTAAGACTCTATGATTCCATATGTATTGGCTTCTAGTCCTCCCACACCTCTCAGCACGCTGGTTAGCACCTTAGTTACTACTTAGGCTTAAATTCCATTCAGCTTTTTAGCAGGGAAAACTATTTTGATTTTTTAAAAAAAATTCTTTGTTTTCACCCATAGATCTCCAGCTTCAAATGTGTCAGAAGTTAAAGAAGTTCTTTATTGTATGGTTTACACAAAGCTAACAGAGGACCACTCCCAAGTGATCCTTCATGTTTCTGCCTCCTTGATTCCAGTCAAGGACCAAGGCATTCAACTCTCTTCTTAGTAGTATGATAAAAATCAGCTTTAGATCAGTATTTATGATAATGATTATATGATTATGGAAAGGCCCTTCAAGAAGTAAACAGAAATTACCTGGGAACCTTGTTAAAAATCAATTTTGATAAGGTAGGTCTGGGGTGGGGCCTGAGATTCTCTTTTTCTAACAAGCTCAGAGATAGTGCTGATATTGCTGGTCTACAGACCACACTTGGAGTAGCAAGGATTTAGAATGCTTTGGCTACCTAACACCTGAAGGGAAAGGATTTCTTGAAAAGGCAATAAAAGCCATTCTATCAGAACACATTCAATGTTCTAATACCAAATCTACAAATCCAACAGGAAGAAGTCTAAAACCTTTATTCCTTTGCCTTGTTAAAATGGAACAGCCCTCCTTCTAAACCCAGCCCCTGCACTGGTACTTTGGGTTACAGATATAACCACCTGTTCAGGAACCTTGCTGTATCAGTTCATCTTACTCTCCTCTAACCCCCCCACCCAACCCCGTCTCTGCTAGCCAATTTCTACCTCTGTTTAATGGCACGCAAACTCTTCTATTTAAAACAAATGCAACAAAACAAAGCTCTTAATTTAGTCCATCTTCTCCTCCAGATGAGGCCATATTTCTCTCCACTTCTTCAAAGGCAAACTTTTCAGATGTATTGTGCATATTTATATCTGTAGCCTCTATCATGTTGCTTCCCATTTTCTCCTCAAATCAATCCAACTAAGCTCCCCTGTTTGCCCTTCTACGGAAGTGCTTGTGCCAAAGTCATAAATAACCCTGAGTCACCTCGTTTTTTTGGACATTTGCCAGTGCCTGACCTTTCTGAATTACTTCACACAGTTGACCAATCACTTTGACTACAAATTCTCTTTTCCTATTGGTTTTCACTTTTCTCCAGTTGCTCTGGTCATTTCTTCTCATTCTCCTTTTCTAGAAAAAGATCTACGCAACTCTTGCAGGTTAAAGACTTGAGAGCTGTCCTAGACTCTCTTCACTTCTCAAAGCTGCATTTGGCAGATGAGCTATACATCCTAGATATTCTACAGGGTCCTTAAAATTCATTATTGCCAAGACTCAAGTCATCTTTTCCCTCAAAGTATGCTCTTTCTACAATATTCCCTTTGGTAGTATATAAGCCATTACTCATCTAGTTCCTTAAAGGGTGGACTTGGTATCATCATTTGCCTCATCCTCTCCACCCTGCACCTCTGTCTCCTCATCTCATTATTCACCATGTCCTGTTATTATATATCTGTAATATTTTACCTCCTGCTACCATTCTGGTCCCAGCTATTACTACCTCTCACCTGGACCATTGTGAAATCCCCCGAAATGGCCTTCCTATGTCTACTCTTGCTTCTCTCCAACCCATCTTTCATGCAATGTAGCCAGAGTGATATTTTCAAATTTCATCATGTAACTTCCCTGCAGAAAGTTCAATAGCTTTCCATTTCCTCAGGATAGAGTCCCAAATCCTTTTCTGGCTTACAGTGTCTTTCAGCCACCTGATCCCTGATTTCCTCTATGGTATCTTCATACTCTAGCAAAACCAGCCCTCTTCAAGTGCCTCAAATATATCCCATCTCTCTCCTGCCTTAAGGTCATCGTACTTGCTCCCAGGATGCTGTCTATTTCCCCTTCCACTTCACAGTTCAACAACCCCTCATTGGACTATAAGTGCCATAAACGACAAAAGCTAGCATACTTATTCTGTACCAGGTACCTGTGGTAGGAGCGTCTAAAATGACCTCTAAATGATTTCTGTCCCCTGGGATTCATAGCATTAAATAATCTCTTAACTTTCAGCAACTTAATTCTAAACATAGAATACCTTAACATCGAGGGGATATGATTTCTATGACTAGATTACAAAAGATTCTGACTTCCACCTTAAGGGCAGACTTTCTCCCTTGCTGGCTTTAATGAAGCCCAGTGTCATACCCGAAATACTCAGGCAAGGAACAGCCATCTAGGAAATGAGGCCCTTAGTCCAACATTCCCCAAAGATGTGGGATCCTGCCAACCATCCCTGCGTGAACTTGCAAAGTGGATCCTTCCTCAGTTGAGCCTTCAGATGAGACATCAACCCTTGTGAACATCCTGGATAAGGACAGACAGGTGGGTAACACAGTGTGCCATCCCTGGTCAAAGCCATTGGCATGGAGATCAAATGTTGTATGTTGGCCAAAGCTCAAGAGAGTGCTTCAGTTAAAATTGACGAGGGTGAAACTACTAAGGACTAGCTTTGCCCCCCTGTCACCCTTCTTTCTGGCACCAGGGATCCCCAATGTGCACTAATGTTGTATTTTGAACATGTCAAAATCTGTCAGTTTGAATGTGTCATACATGGTGTTTGTCACCTTGGCTGACATGAAGCTGTTCTGTGAGGTTTGCTTCTCAACTAATCAAACTGTGCAATACTTTGTGAAGTACTTTGATTTCATGAATGAGAGACTCTAGTTAAGCTCTGCTTGGATCTCTGACCTACTGAAACTGTGAGACAATAAATGTATATTGTTTTAAGCTGCTAATTTAGGCAACAATAGGTAACTGATACAGTACACTTCATGTGCTTTTCCTTACAAACTAACATAGTCCTCACAATATTTTTATCAGATAGGATTCATGTTTTGTGGATAAGATGCATAAATCAATAGAACAGAATATAAAGCCCAGAAAGAAACCCATGATTATATGCTAAATTACTCTTCAACAAAGGAGGCAAGAATATACAATGGGAAAAAGGCAGTCTCTTCAACAAATGGTGTTGGGAAAATGGGACAGCCACATGGCAAAACGATGGAACTGGACCACTTTCTTACAGCATAAAAATAAACTCACAATGGATTAAAGATCTAAATGTGAGACCTAAAACCATAAAAATCTTAGTAGGGAACACAGGCAGTAATTTATCTGACATCGACTATGTCGACTTCCAGGTATGTCTCCTGAGGCAAGGAAGATAAAAGCAAAAATAAACTATTGGGACTACATCAAAATAAAAAGCTTCTGCACAGCACAGGAAACATAAAACAAAGCTAAAAGGCACTGAATGGGAGAAGATATCTGCAAATGATATATCCAATAAAGGGTTAGTATCCAAAATATATAAAGAACTGATATAGCTCAACACCCAAAAAACAAATAATCCCATTAAAAATGGGCAGAAGATATGAACAGGCATTTCTTCAAGGAAGACACATGAAAAGACGCTCAACATCACCCATCATCAGGGAAATGCAAATCAAAACCACACTGAGATATCACCTCATCCCTGTCAGAGTGGCTAAAATAAAAAACACAAGAAACAACAGGTGTTGGCAAAGATGTGGAGAAAAAGGAACCTTCGTGCACTGTTGGTGGGAGTGCAAATTGGTGCAGCCACTGTGGAATCAGTATGGAGGTTCCTCAAAAAATTAAAAATAGAATAATCGTATGATCCAGCAATGTCACTATTGAGTATTTACCTAAAGAATACAAAAACACTAATTCAAAGGGATATATGTACCCCTATGTTTATTGCAGCATTATCTATAATAACCAAATTATGGAAGCAGCTCAAGTTTGCATTGATAGATAAATGGATAAAGAAGAGGTGGCATAGGTGTGTATATATATATATACAATTATACACACACACACACACACAGTGGAATATTATTCAGCCATAAAAAGAATGAAATCCTTCCCCTTGCAAACAACATGGATTGATCCAGAGAGTATAATGCTAAGCGAAGGGGCGCCTGGGTGGCTCAGGCGTTAAACGTCTGCCTTTGGCTCAGGTCATGATCCCAGGGTCCTGGGATCGAGCCCCACATTGGGCTGCCTGCTTGGCGGGAAGCCTGCTTCTCCCTATCCCACTCCCCCCGCTTGTGTTCCCTCTCTCGCTGTCTCTCTCTCTCTGTCAAAATAAATAAATAAAATCTTAAAAAAAAAATAATGCTAAGTGAAATAAACCAGTCAAGAGAAAGAAAAATACCCAATGATTTCATTCATGTGTGGAATTTAAGAAATTAAAAAAAAAAAAAATGAGAGGGGGAAAAAAAGAGACAAACCAAAAAAAACCCAAAAAACCAAACCCAACAAAAAAACAAAAACCCAATCTCTTAACTATGGAGTACAAACAGATGATTATCAGTTGGGTGGGGGAATGGGTGAAATAGGTGAAGGGGATTAAGAATACACTTACCATGATGAGACTAAGTAATATATGGAATTGCTGAATCACTATACTGTACACCTGAAGCTAATACACTGTATGTTAACTATACTGGAATTAAAATGAAATTTAAAAAAATTATAAGTGTATTTCAGAGTGCAAATCAGTTAATATAAGCATTATATAAGTCACTAATGTAACTTCAAATTTTCTAGGAATTGCATTAGAAAATGGAAAAAGGGGCGCCTGGGTGGCTCAGTTGATTAAGCGACTGCCTTCGGCTCAGGTCATGATCCTGGAGTCCCGGGATCGAGTCCCGCATCGGGCTCCCTGCTCTGCAGGGAGTCTGCTCCTCCCTCTGACCCTCCCCCGTCATGTGCTCTCTGTCTCTCTCATTCTCTCTGTCTCAAATAAATAAATAAAATCTTAAAAAAAAAAAAAAAGAAAATGGAAAAAGGGAACAGGTGAAATGAATTTTAATAATATATTTTACTGAACTCAATATATCTATAATATAGTTTCAACAGACAATTGATATAAAATGATGAGCTATTTTATATTCTAAGTAAGTACTAAGTCTTTAAAATCTGGTTTGTCTTTTATACTTTTGCTACATTTCAAGTGCTGAAATTTGGATCTGCCCTATTTCAAGTGCCCAGTAGTTAGTATTAGACACTGAGTATACGGACAATGCAGGTGTGTATGGTTAGTGCAGGTATGAAGAAAACTTGGAAGGAAGACACAGCCTCTGGGAGTCAACAGAGTATCTCTTGTCCTTATAATTACTCCTTCTGTTACAATCCCAGGACTTACTAGAAACTACTCAAAATAAAAACTGAACTTTAGGGACAGAAATTGTCTACAAATTTTTCTTTAAATGGAACCTGAAAAAATAAATCATGATGTATCATCTTAAACAGCGGCCTGAGAAGGGTGCGAGCACCTGCCTTGATGCTTCTAAAATTTAGGTTGCCTGAAATACGCAATGTCATTTCGGGCAGAAGACAGGAACGTTTCAGAGAACAAAGCTGACAGTTTCTGTGTTCTAGAAGGCAAGGATGGAGAACGTGGCCCTTCCTTGGCAAAGGCTATTGTAAGTCTTTGGCTGGCCAGAGAAAGGCCAGGAGACAAACAGGCAATGGAAAGTGCCACGGACACCTTTTACTTCCGGCTGCTGGACATCTGAACCCCTTTCGGATGGTTGTGTATTTGCCTTCCCCCTGTATGAGGTTGGGTGGGAAGCAGTCTGTCTCCACCGTAGGAGCGAGAAGGCCGGATGCTTTTGTCTGGCTTCTTGCGGCCCACGGCAGGGATGGGCATACGTCATGGGTTTGACTGATCAGCTGCCTGCACCCCGCACTAGAAATTGGGAGCTAGCGATGCACAGAAGCAGGGCAGAGAGGAAGCTGTTCGGGCCTTCTGGCCCGGGGGTGGCCCCGGTGAGCAGCACCGGCAACATCCCTTGGCAGCAGCAGCAGCACGGGCCGCGGGGCCGGTGGCGGCCTCTGCATCCGCACCCGAGGTCGGGGGGCTGCCGGCGGAGGCTTCTACTGTTCTGTGCGGGCGGCCGTGGCGCCCGGGGCTCTTCGCTCTGGCTCGGGCTGCGGAGTCTTTATCTGTTCGCGTCCTCTTTCTGGCCTCGTTGGCGGTGCAGCGGTGAGTCTGTGAGCTGCACGGGAGCCCTGCCGTAGATTTCTTTCCTCGGTGAGTCCGCTGACAGGCTCAGGAGCTCAGCTCCTCTGTCTAATGAAATGAGGGGACCCGAGGGACAGAGATGGAGAGAGGGCGGCCTGGGAAACGGGGAAGCACGGAGATGGCGGGAGTCTTGAGGGAGAAGGGCGGAGTTACAAGGTGGGAGCGCTCATCTGGGCGGGGGGAGCCAGTGAGGATGGAGCCATTTCTGATGGCAGGGTGGCCTAGGGACCTGTACCAACAAAGGTGCCTAACGATCCATGTTCAGCAGTTCGCATTTCTGCCCCGTAGATGCTCTCTATGGCACAAAAGTTTCAGTAAAGGCCGCTATATATAATTGTTCTGGGTGGGTGTTTTCAGTGGAAATCAATGAGAAGTCACCCAGGTTGGTGCCGAACAAATATGACAGGAGAGCTATGGAGATGAACTGTGAGGGACAGCTCGACAGAGCAGTAACCTGGAGTCAGAGGCTTGGAGATGTCAGCTGACATCAGGGTCACACCCGTATTAATCTATTTGTCTTTATAAGAAGGACTGGCTCAGGGATTGGTCACAGGGGACAACCAATAGTTTCTCATCTTTATTACGGGAGTAGTCATTTTTGAAAGAGGAGCTGTTAGTGACTCTCTAAAACAAATGGAAGGGCCGGAGCTAGGAGAGTCCATATGCCAAGAATTTTCAGATAGTGGACATAAAGCATCGTCTTTTCAAGGTGACACAAAGGGGTCTAGTTCACTGTTTTAAACACATAGGTTTTAAGCAGGCAACAGTGACTAGGTAAGACCAGCACAGAGGTGTTCAAAGGTCCCATTAAAGTCTTACTTTTAAAAAGAAACATGAGGTCAGTCAATGAAGCAAAAACTTTCATGGAAACTGCAGCTAATTCGTGAATCTATTTCAACAGCACCTGCGGACGCCAATTGTGCATGGACTGTGCTTAGTATAGTTAAGAGGTTCTTGACGTAAGAGGACACTCACAAGCCACATGCTCTGTTATATTTTAAAGGTGGCAGGTACTGTTCTGGTATAAAGACACACTTGTAAAGGAGAAAACATATGCATTGCAAGCACTTCTAAAAGTCTGACAGTTTTCAACACACACAGCCCGCTTCTCCAGTGATTGTAAGCGTACAGTCACTGAGGGTTGCTTTTAGATAATGAATAATAAAAACAATCTACATATGAAAGCTGAGGACTGACACTCATTTGGTGTGGCACTATTACAGAGTCAACCCATCTAAAATGTAGAAGCCTCTTATTCAGGAACTTGCCTTCCTGGCCACAGTGTTCCTGTGGCCATGTTGAGTTAAAATGATATAACTTTCTTTATTAACAAGTGTTGAATGGCTTTTCCCTATCAATTACCTTCTTCTTGTAGACTCCTTCCCTGCTCTGTCCACCTCCCATCTCCTACCCACCTCCAGGCTGTGTTAGGTGACTCCTTCCATGTCCCTGTGATGCCATGGATATAGCTGTCTCTCGTGGCACTCACTTACCACATTATAATAATGTGGTTTTCTCCTCCCTGACCTGGGACATCTTGGGGGACAAGGTCCTTGTGGTGTCTTTTTTTTTTTTTTAATCTCCATACCCAGTATGGTGCCTGGTACCTGGTCAGCACTCGAGAAAGTCTGTCACTCTAGGAATGACCCATTTGCTTGCATTAATGACCCACTAACTCTGGAATTAAACAAGATTTAAACAAGATTAGACAAGATGCCAAAGATTAGTTTCTCATTAGTTGCATTGTCAAATTACCTTCAAAAGGTAATTAAAAGATGGAAAGTGCCTTTCACTCTGTGCCCTAGATGAGTGGTAACCCCATGCACTCACTCCTTCTGCCCTGCTCTTCTTTTTCACCCACCCAGCTCTTCCGTTAAAATGCTTCTTCTCTGCCTCACCATGATCAAAAGCTCTATCACTATGCAAGATTTAAAGAAGCTGAAAGGAGAGATATGATGTTGTTTTGGTCAAGTTTCATCAGTCATTTTCATTCCTGTCCCCACCCCCGTTTTAAAGAAGACCAGCAATCATAAAATCTTGAATCCATAGTAGCTTGTGTTTATGCAAGTTGGGATCGATTATATGTTGTCTTAAAATAGCTTTAAATTATAAAAGCTATTTCTGAACATAAGAATTTATTAAAATTATCTTCTGAAAGCTTGATGGCGATGCAATGACTCCATGCTATGTGGAAAATAGCTGGAAAGAATAAGATGATCGAAACCCAGACGATATAGATTCCTTATTCTTTCCCCATAGGAGGTCCCTTCACATTCTCACTCAATGCATTTTCATTCTCTTGTCACATATTTCAATCAAGTCGGTTCCCAGGCAGTCAAGAAGCCATGCAAAATAAGAGGTGGCCAATTGATCGGGATGGAGGCCAACTGTTGAAAACATGGCACAGGAATTCCCAAATCCTCAGTTTTAGATCATTGAGGGTGGGGGCACTCATTTCTGAACATCACTGTGAGGACTTAAGACAATTGTCCTATGGACCAAATCTGGCCTGCCCAAGTGTTTTGTTTGGCCTTTACAGTGTTTTTATTTTTTTGTTTTATTGAGCTAATATTTTTGAATAGAGGGGTGTTCACAGAACAATATATTGTTCCATAGAACAATTTCCATAGAAAGGCGGTTTCACGAGCAATCATACAATCTGGCAGTACCGGGCCCGTGCGTGTACATGGGGAGAGTAGCTGATGCTCCGTGGTGACCGCACCTGGGAGTGCCAGTTCCATTGCCCACATGTGGGTTGCCCGGTACCCAACCCGGCTGGTTTTCTCATTTCTACCTAGTCACTGTAGGCAATTCCGTTTGCCACGAAGAGCTTCATATCATGGTCCATTTTCTAATTGTCAAACCGTTTACGTTTTTACAGTGACAGGGAATTCTCCACTGCACCAAGAAGATCTGCTTGCCTCCCACTTGCCTAGAATTAGTTACTTTTATTTGTGTAAAACCCAAAGTATGTTCTGTAGAACATTCATTCCAAGGGTTGTTAAAATTGGTGTTACAGGGCGCCTGGATGGCTCCGTCAGTTAAGTGTCTGCTGTTCGGCTTAGGTCATGATCTCAGGGTCCTGGGATAGGGCCAGGCCTCAAGGGCTCCCTGCTCAATGGGAAGTCTGCTTCTCCCTCTCCCTCTGCCCCTCCCCCCCACTCACGCTCATTCTCTCTCTCAAAGAATAAATAAAATCTTTAAAAAAATTGGTGTTACATAAAAGAAAAATTTCAGTAGTCAGGTAGTTATTCATTTATCAGCAAAGATAAATTACCACTTTTTTTTTTTTAGTGAAGGACTTAGAGCCTTTAAAACACTATTGTGCATTATTGGTCTCTACCAGGCGGATAAACATGCAACCTTTCTTCATATATATTTGACCATAGAAACTGTTTTCTTGGGACTACCCTTGGAAAATGCATATAGGGATTCTTAAGGATTTCTAAGTTTTATTATGTTGTCTTCTACTGTTTCTGAAAAGTCAGTCGGAAACAAGATACAGCAACTTGCTCCAGAACACAGAAACTGTGGCTGTGATGAAACTGAGTTGGAATCCCAGAATCCTGCCATCAGTAGGCAGCAGGATGCATATGGAGTGTGCACACTGATCACTAAGTTTGGGGATAAATAGACTTAGTTAAATCCACAGTACTGGGAGAGGACAGTGTGACCACCTTGATAAAGGAACACCGATGCTAATGTAGAGTCCATGATAGCAAAAAACATAATAACAATAAAAATGGGAGGTGGTAAGGAGATTAAGGAGGTCATTAATGGGGGCTTAGCCTTATTTTCGTAAAAAGTGAAAGCACTTCTTCCTTTGATGTTCACATTTTACATAAGACTGTAATATATGTAATATATGTTATAAGCGTATTCATTACAAAAGCAAGCCATACAATGGTTATGGTCTCATTTTTACCTCCTGTCAAAATGAAGTCCTAGCGAAGGAGAAATTGAAGAGAACAAAACAAAATTTCCCACTATTATCATTAAATTATCATTATTAAAGACAGGCAGTCTCGTTAGTAAGTCTCCTTTTGTACTCAGAATTTAATGTTAGCTAAAATATGGAGATTCATGTTTTGGGGCCATCTCAAAAGAATAATAGCATTGTCATCACCACTATTAGGTTAAGAGTGCAGTAGAAGAAAGGCAGAGAAAATTGGAAGCTCAAAAATTATTCATTCATTCTTTCAACAATAAATTGTTGCATCATGTCTTAGCCTGGATTTCCCTGAAAGCAGAGCCTGAGACAAGAGGTTTATTTGGGAAGTGATCCCAGGGAGGAGTGAGAGGCCAGGAGACTGAAAAAGGACAGAGGGGAAGACAGCAGCACAAGGATGCATTAAAAAGTTGGCTAGCACTGTGAGCTGCTAGGCCCCAACCCCCTGGACCTCTTGAGAAGCTTTCTGAAGTGGATCTCGTAACTGTCCCCACGGACCAAGAGTGGCCCCACAGTCATTAATGCCCTGGCCTCTGGCTTGTGTATTCTTGTGAGTCAAGTGGGTTCTCCCAGGATTCCACACCTTGGGCCAGAGAAGCACCAGGGCAGGAAGGGAGAGCTATGCGCTGTGGGCCCAGTGAGGTCCAATAGATTATACCTGCACCACGTAGGTGAATGCTTGCACAGAACTGGGGGCTGGGGTAGTGGCTGGAGTGGGAGGTGTGCTAGGTGGTGCTCCATACACACAGGCACTGAACTAGGCATTGGACTGGAGCCACAACAGTAAGCAAAAGAAGGCCTGGGCCCTCCCTCCGGGAGCATACAGACATAGATAGGTGATAGCAAATAGGAGCCCCGGGGCAGCTGCAGAACTGTTACGCTGGATACTCATGACTCTGGATGATTATGAACGAGCCGTCCAACCACTTGAGAATAGCTGCTGGACACTGTACAAGGCAGACGGCTGAATACATTGAAGAGCAAGAGATATAGGTCCCACCTCATGAATATGGGGAGGAAGGTCATCACAAAAAATAATATTCCCACCAGGGGCAGCTGGGTGGCTCAGTTGGTTAAGCGTCTCAGGTCATGACCTCAGGGTCCTGGGATCCAGCCCTGAGTCAGTCTCCCTGCTCAGCGGGGAGCCTGCTTCTCCCTCTGCCTGCCACTCCATCTGCTCATGCTCTCTCCCTCTCTCTCTAATAAATAAATTAAATCTTCAAACATAATAATAATAATTCCCACCAAACACTGAACTACAACTGTAACAGCTGCTGTGAACGAGAGAAGTTCACCAGATTTCGAGAGGCATAACAGGGGTTCTGGTAAAGTCAGTTGAGTCAGGAAAGGTTGAATGCTTTCTTCATAGAAATGATATTTAATCAGAGACCTGAAGGATGATGCGCTATTAAATAAGCATCAATCGGCTATTATAGTTCAGATGCTTGGAATACCCTGTAAATGATTACCTTTTTTTTTTTTTTTTCCCTCAAATTGCTCACAGTCCAATTGTGGACACAAATGATGATTACAAGCTAATTAGAATTAAGTAAAATGGGAACAGGGAATCAGCCTGAGGAAGCTAGTGATGTTTTGGCACAGGAGATAACGTTTGGCATGGTCGGGAAGGATTTGGAGGTATCTTCCAGGTGAATCAGATAAGGACTCCATTAGAGTGTGTTTCTCCAATGGGTGCAGGAGATTGCAATGCAGTCTAGGAAATTCCTTAAAGAGAATTCAAGTTTAGCTTTTACTTTTAGGATAATCTTTTTAAAGTTAGTTAAGCAAACCTGCATTATCTGTGTGACCCATCTTACCACTGGACACTGCTGTACAACTTCAGGGCCTACATTTTCAAATGTGTTTGTTATCACAGGGTATCAAGAAACAGTGTTTGAGTTATCTGTTGCCTTGCAGGAATTCAGGCCCAGTATGTCGAGAGAGATTCTAATTTTAAGATAAGAAAAAAAATATCACCTCTTCACATGCACTATTCTAGTATCTAAATGTTGGAAACTAATTTTTTTCATCATTGCCCATGGTAACAAAACAAAAACGACTCCTACTCGGCAGTGTCTCTGGGTGCGTCAGGATCATTAACAAGACATCGTTATCCACCTAATGGCCATGTAGTTTCACCTCAGTCAGAAGGGCTTGAAGGAAATTTGCTTCTTGCAAATTCTTATGGAGAAAGTTCTTGGAGAGCCATGACATTTCCCTCTCTTCTTAGTCGGGGGTGGGGGTTGGGGAGAGATGTGCTTTGTCGCTTTGCCATCCAAGTGAGAAAGGCTTTGGGGGAGTCACTTGAGGAGCTTGATCTGTGTCCTCTGGAATTCAGTGGACTGGTGTCTGAACTCTGAGGATGACTGTTCAGGTTGTACACTGCACAACTATAGGGGGTGCCATCCACACAGATGACAATGTTTATAACCTGTACAAACGGTACTTGGAGACCCTGGGTGTCAAAGAGGCAAGCTCTTGTGGCTGGTACTGCAGTTATGTAATAACACAGGAAGCAAATTGCACTTTCACCAACATTGGGACAAGAAGGTGAGAGATTTTCTGGTTGGTTGTGTGGGTTCACGTGAGGGAGCTGGCCTGGACTCTTCTTAAGAAGGACCACCCAGGGGCGCCTGGGTGGCTCAGTCATTAAGCGTCTACTTTCAGCTCAGGTCATGATCCCAGGGTCCTGAGATCGAGCCCCACATCGGGCTCCCTGCTCAGTAGGAAGCCTGCTTCTCCCTCTCCCACTCCCCCCACTTGTGTTCCCTCTCTCGCTGTGTCTCTGTCAAATAAATAAAATCTTTATAAATAAATAAATAAATAAATAAATAAATAAATAAATAAATAAATAA
>NW_023270807.1:19429037-19664504 GCF_011800145.1 Mirounga leonina
TAAATAAATAAATAAATAAATAAATAAATAAATAAATAAATAAATAATAAAAAGAAGGACCACCCAAAACAAAGCCTTCTGAAGAGTTCCTCAAACCAGCAGCCTGAGGGTTGAGTGTTGGCAGTGAGAGTAGACAGGTAAAGAGTTACTGCTTTCATCATGCAGTTTTCAGTGGGGAGTCTCAAAGGGGAAAATACGTCATGAGAGAGTCGGGCCTGCACACCCAAGATCAACGAGCAGCAATGCCAGATTACAGAGGCACCATCCATGGAAGACTGTGCCCTTTGTCTAACCCTGCATGCCCTGGGCCCAACCCTGGAGGGGATGGAAAGGCAGCTAGTAAGCGGAGGCACTGAAGGAGGAAGGACATCAACCTGCCCTAATGGCCCCTGTGCTCCTGACACCCAAGACCCCAAGTTTCTTGGCCTAAATCAAGCCTTAGGGAGGGGAAGAGAAAAAATTAGGAATTTTATGATTACACTAAACTGATTATTTTAATTACTAAAACAAGGCTTTCCTTAAGACCAAAGGTGACCTCAGGACATTTCACCCAGAGTGACTGAGAGAGCTGCCTGAGACTTGAGACAAGGACAGGGAAAGAATCAGGACACTTGGTGGGCACAAAGGACAGGCTGTGGCAGAGACAGTGTCTCTTTGGGCCCTGCTGAGTGCCAAGCCCTCCGGGACCAGACCCCCTGGGAAATCTTTCAGAGAGATGCCCATCCATACCGGAAACACTTTAACTTGAAACGTATAAATAAATACTCATCCCCAATCTTTTGACGTACAGCCAAGGCCTCTGTGTGAGCACAGGTGGATGGATCTTTCTTAAACTCACCCACAAAACATCAACTGTGAAATCGGTTTTGGCTTCCTTATATTGGACTGAAAATTTTACAAACTTTGCCAAGCAACCTGAATATAGCTATATGCATGTATATGATTTCTTTTGTCTTCTATGGTCATCTCACCCATACCCATTTTTAGAAACTTGCATTTATTGGGTCTTTTGAAAGCCTTCAATTTAGTGTTTCATAGAGACAATTTTCTTTTTTGGACTCCTATTTCATCGGTTTACATAGTATTTAATTAAAGTATGTAATTCAATAACAAGTGTTACTGGCATAAACAGGTTTGGGAACACACCCAGCTGCCTCTTGGTAAACACACAGTTAAACTTGCAGGAGCAGAAGCACATGGGTGCGCTGGAGAATAGCCACTAGCTCATGTATCCTGAACATTGGTCTGTATGTCTCATAGACAGAATGGAGAGCACAGGATTTTCTGGTGAGTTGGTAAGTGAAGGTCGGTTGGGTGAGCCGTCCACTTTGGAGGTGCAAAGTTGCAAGTGACCAGCACAGAAAGAGTTACCATTTACTGAGTCCCTACTATGTGCCTGGTGGGACACTGGACCCTTTATACACACAAGCTCACTTAGCTTTCACAGATAATTATTTTTCCCTATGTCACAGTTGAGGAAAGTGGAGTTTACAGACATTACGTAATGGACTGTGAGTCAGTAAATGAAATAGTCAGCATTTCTCAATCTAATGTGCAAATGAATCGCCTGGCGGATGTGACTGAAGAGGCATATTTTAATGGAGTAGGTCTGGGGTGGGGCCTGAGAGTCTGTATTTCTAACAAGTTCTCAGACCATGCTTTGGGTGTCTCAGTTCTAACCCCTGAGATTCTGACTTATTTGTTCTGAAATAGAACGTAGGCATCACTATTTTCTAAAAAAAGCTCTTAAAATTTCTGCGTTTTATAAGACTTCTAGAAAGACAACTCTTTCCTTGTTATTGTTATTCTTTAGTTTTTCTTCTTTTTAAAATAAATTTCTTCTCTACTTTTTTCCAGATGAATTTAGAATTCCCATGTCAGGTTCTAAAGCAAAGTCTAACTGAAATTTTTTGTTTTTACCGAAATTGTATTTTAATATACTAATGTGGATTTTTATAGTATTTTTATGATATTTAGTGTTCCATGCAGAAACAAGATATGTCTCTCCATATATATATATATATAATATACATATAATATATATATTTATTTATATAATATATATATTTAAAATATTTCTTCACAAACATAGATTTTGCACATTTCTTGTTAAGTTTATTCCTGGGTGAACTCTCTCTACATACATATAGTGACATCTCTTTCCAAATCATCATTCTAATTGATTATGACAATACAGGACAACTGCTGATTTAAATATATTTATCTCCTAAAAACAAATTAAAAAAATAAATGTTTATGTCCTAATTATCAATCTTACCAGGTTCATAAGGCCTAAAAATTTAATCGATTGTCTTTGGAGCTACAGAGTTTTGATTTTACCAAATTCATTTGTTAGTTTATTTTTTCAAGTATTAAATTATTGAGTATGTGAGAGAAAAAATTAGAAATGTAGAAAAATTACCCCAACAACCAAGGGAAACTATTATCATTTTACTTGGGTCAGTTTTCATTCTTTTTATATTTGCATAGCTTCTGCCACATAATTATAATCACATGGTTTAATTAACTGACGTACTTTTTAAAAGAGTAAGTGTGTTCAATATGCCAAAATCGTTTTGCTGGAAGTTTGTTTTGTAAAGAACCACGTGCTTCTCACTAATAGGCAGAAATGCGAATGTCACTTCTGTTCCTGAGATTATTGAGTTCAGTCCCTTCTTATGCTGCCAGCCCAGCTTGCTGGGATTTCTAGCAGCCAATTATAGTTCAGCGTCATGGAGCCCTCTGTCCCTCGCCCCACACATAGCTGCTGACCTCACCACACACTCAGCTGCTCCGTTTCAGGCCACTGCCGGGGTCACTCTTGCTAGGGGTTTATAATTCCATTTGAAAAGCTGACTTGATCATGACATAATCAAGATTTCCCAAGAATTTGTTCAAAAACCATTTCTCACATGGCTTTCATTGACATAAACGTATATGGGGTTTGGGTATGGTTGGGTTGATTTGTTTCTTCTTCTGTATGACTTTAAATGTGATTTCCCTCAGCTCTCTGCTCATTCACCTTAACAGGGAGGGTTTCCTTGGCCTAATTTTATAAAATAGGAATCCCCACGCTTATCCCCAGGCCAGATTTGTCCTTAACATACCCAGGGCTGGAGCAAGATCATGAAGGGAGGCCCACACATCATATGTCGAAGTATTTTAAAGGCCCAGTAGGACTTCATGTAGACACATGTTACACCCCCTCCCCCCCCCCGCCATCAGCCTGTCCTAGCTCTCTCCAAGCTCCCTCCCCAAAAGCCACTTTGACATTCCCTTGGGCCTGCAGGTGCACACACTTGATTTTTTTTCTTATGCAATGATTATGCATTTCTTGGATGTGTTACTTTTGTGTCTTAAAAAAAAAAACCCAACTATATCTTTTCCCCATTATTTTATCTAGTTGATTGTTGCTGCTTGCAGTAGATCTTTCTAGCCACCTCCCAATATCTCCTTGTCCTTTTGTTTTACCTTTCCTTTTCCTTTTCCAGGTAAAGATTACCTTTTTCAAATTCTCGTGGCCATGTGACTAAGTTTGGGCTAATGAGATGGCAGCAGAAGTTGGATGTGGGAGTTCTCAGAAGTCTCCTTCCTAGGGGCACCTGGGTGGCTCAGTTGGTTAAGGAGCTGACTTTTGGTTGTGGCTGAGGTCATGCTCTCAGGGTCATGAGGTTGAGCCCTGTTTTGGGCTCTGCACTCAGCGGAGTCTCCCTGAGGATTCTCTTTCCCTCTCCCTCTGCCCCTCCCCCTGCTTGCACCCTCTCTCTCTCTTTCTAGAATAAAGAAATAAAATCTTAAAAAAATAACAACAAAAGAATAAGTCTCCTTCCTAGGAGGGAAAGAGGGAAAGAACACAACACATCTTTCATTTTGAAAACAGTGTCCTTATTACAGGTAAATGATTAGTTTCTTCTATGTTTTCTTCTATGGTTATTATTCTAGTCAGGTATCCTAAGCCTTTTTGAACCAATCCTAATTCGTGTTTCTCTAGAAAACTATCTGAAACATTATATAGATTTTTAAATTTATTGACTATGGTATCGTCTTCAAGTTGTTTTGTTCCCTACTTTATTTGTAACCATAGACTCTATTTTATCCCTAATGTTGCTTATACATTATCTCTTTTTGGTGTGATTGTTTGCCAGATTAGATTTAGTAATTTTACTTCTCTTTTTTTTTAAAAGACATTTATTTATTTAAGTAGGCTCTATGCCCAACATGGGGCTTGAACTCATGACCCTGAGATCAAGAGTTGCACATTCTACTGACTAATCCAGCCAGGCATCCTTCAACTTTTCATTTTTTTTTTTTTTAAAGATTTTATTTATTTATTTGAAAGAGAGAGAATGAGAGACAGAGAGCACGAGAGGGAAGAGGATCAGAGGGAGAAGCAGACTCCCCGCCGAGCAGGGAGCCCGATGTGGGACTCGATCCTGGGATTCCAGGACCATGACCTGAGCTGAAGGCAGACGCTTAACCAACTGAGCCACCCAGGCGCCCTCAACTTTTCATTTTTAATTGCTATTCATTTTTTCTTTAGGTTTCCTATTTGATTGATTTCTGCCTTTACCTTCATTGTTTCCTTCCTTCATTATCTTTTTTCTTTGATTTTTCTTTGTTATTTTTTGGTTTCTTGAGTTTTGTGTTAGAATCATTTATTTTCAGTTTTCCTTATTTTCCAATATATACACTTACAAGCCATACATTTTCCCTGAAGTATGATTTTGGTTACATGAAATAGCAGATGTAAGACACTTAGAAAGTTCTGGCACATGTAGGCACGACTTTTTAAAAGTGTGCTTTCCTGTATCACATAAAAAGTCTTTAAAATTAAAAGAACTGCTTACATTATCATCTTGACTAAATATTTTCCTAGACATATTTCCATATATATTGACATTTCCTATAACCAAATTAAAGAAGAAATTCTTTTCAAAATATTTATCTTGTATGCTTTTTAAAATTAAAGACTTCTTTTCTTTTAGAGCAGTTTTAGTTAGGTTCACAACAACACTGAGAAGAAGGTACAGAGATTTTCCTTATGTCCCCTGCCCCCACATATGCCTACCTCTCTTTATCACCAGCCCCCACCAGAGTGGTGCATTTACTACAATTGATAAACCGACACTGACACATGGTAAGCACCAAAAGTCCATAGTTAACATTAGGGTCCACTCCTAGTGTTATACTTTCTATGGGGTATTTTTTTTTTACAGAGTATTTTTTATTGTTGTTTCTTTTTTTATTCCTTCTTAATTTTGGCTGCTTGGTATTGTTTTTTTTACAGAGTATTTTTTATTGTTGTTTCTTTTTTTTATTCCTTCTTAATTTTGGCTGCTTTTTAGAATTACCCAGGAAGCTTGATACCTGATACCAAGGCTTCAACCCAAATTATATCAGAATCTCTAAGCGTTGGACCCAGACACTGTGCATTTTAAAGCTCCCCAGGTGTCGGGGTGCCTAGGTGGTTCAGTTGGTTAAGTGTCTGACTCTTGGTTTCAGCTCAGATCATGACCTCAGGGTCTCGAGATCAAGCCCTGCATCCAGCTCTGCACTCAATGTGGAGTTTGCTTGAGATTCTCTTCCTCTCCCTCCTTGAGATTCTCTTCCCCTTTCTCTTTCTCTAAAATAAATAAATAAATCTTAAAAAAAAAAGCTCCCTGGGTGATTTCTTGGTATAGGCAAGGCTGAGATTTACATTGATCTTAACTTTCTATCCTATCTTTCCTACTCATAAGCCACAGCCATTCAGAACTATTAAAAGTCTAATAAAAATGAATGGATGTAAATGTAATGCAGAAATTTTAATATTTTATGTAACACTCTGGCAATATTTGCTCATTGACATTGGTAATCCATAATATGTAACTGAACATTACTCTGAGTTAATAAGTGAGTTTCCTCAGCAATTTCGTGGACTTATCATAGGGAAAATAAATTTAAAGGTGGATAGGTTTTCAGATTAGTTCAGGAAAGCCTGTATAACAATGTAGCTGAAACAGTTATTTAAACAGAATTTACTAGGCACAACTGAATTAAAGACATTGTTTGCTTGAAGGCTGATGATCAAGTAAAATCAGTTCTAATTAGAAAACAAAGTAAAGAGAGGGTGGGATTTCCTAAGGTACTATGCTATTTAATTATTTTCCTTGTCTTTGAAAGGGGCATCTTTATTGTACAAGCAGAATGATCATTTATAGCTGAGAATTTGAGGATTTCAAGTCCAGCTTGATACCCACCGTTTAGATGAATTTGGCCAGAAGACTATAAACTCTCTGAGCCTTCGTATTTTTGTTTTTTTTTTTAAAGATTTTATTTATCTATTTGTCAGAGAGAGAGCACAAGTAGGGAGAGAGGCAGGCAGAGGAAGAAGCAGGCTCCCCGCTGAGCAGGGAGCCCTATGTGGGGCTCGATCCCAGGACCCTGAGATCATGATCTGAGCTGAAGGCAGACACCTAACCGACTGAGCCACCCAGGCATCCTGAGCCTTCATATTTTTAAATGCAAAATGGGTACAATCTATCCTGAAGGATTCTTTTAGAGGTTACATGGCATCGAGTAGGTGCTTGGTAATTTCAATGACACTGCCAGCCCTGCTTCCTATTTATCATTATATTAAGCTTAAGACATCATCTTTCTTCTTTGCTGAGGTGACATCTCCAGGACTGTTCACTAGCCGTGATGAATTGTATAACCAGGAAGGAAGAAAGAATTGCTGTGGTAGTTGCCGTTGATCTTAGATCAGCTAGGGTTACTTTTTAGCTGAGCCTGGAGGAGGCATTGCGCAACCAGACTTCCATCTGCGCAGGCTCCTTAAAGCTGAAAAGTCAAGTTACACTCTTCTGTGAGCTCTTGTGGTTTTTTGCTGCTGTTGTTGTTTTGTTTTTTGTTTTTTTTTTGTAAAAGTTTGTATAAATCTTAAAAGGCATAGAGACGTGCTTTCCTTTCTCTGATTATTTTTCTGGCCACTTTGGATTCATGGTTAAAATATGCCTAGAGTAGCTTTTTTCCCCTTACTTCTGTGTTGCCACAAAAAGGAGTCATTCTGTGAGTACTAGAAAACTTATAGGGGTGCGCGGGTGGCTCAGTTGGTTAAGCGTTTGCCTTCAGCTGAGGTCATGATCTCAGGGTTCTGGTATCGAGAGCCGTGTCATCCACAGCGGGCTCCCTGCTTGGCAGGGAGTCTGCTTCTCCTTCTTCCTCTGCCCTTCCCCCCAGCTTGTGCTCTCTCTCTCTCTCTCAAATGAATAAATAAAATCTTTTAAAAAAGAAAGAAAACTTATATAAATGATGCCATCCCAGAGCCATTGTAGATTTTCCTCTAAATTAAAAGCAGAATGAGGTAGAAAGGAACTGCTTAATTTTTATTTGTGCCTAAGACTTATAAGAGAAACAGAAAGAGTCAGAGACCTTCTTAGTGACTGAATTATAGTAATTCTAGTATTGGGTTGCAGTTTGATTGTGGAATGCAATGCTCATGTACAACCCTTGTGCCAATTTACATAGCTAGTGAGCTTTACTGGCCTGAGTGAGTAGTTAATGAACAGAAAAGTTTAAAATATTTACCCAAAAAAGGGTAAAAACTAGACCAGTTGTTTGCTGGTCTAGAAAATCATGCAGGCAGCTCGGAGAAAAAAAAGGCTAAGATTACTGAGAGCCGAAAATGTCTCAGCACTGCCACAGACCTTTGCTCACTCAGCGTTTCATCTAGTCCCAACAAGTGAGCAGGATCAGAGGTATTTTCTCCATTTCACAAGGGAAAGAAAAAATTGGTTCTGGGGACAAGAAGTCAATGTCTGCATGGCTAGCGAATGTGGGGCTTGAATTAGAGTCCAAGTCAGTCTGACCTCAAAGTTCTTTTATTTCTTTCAATAATATTCCTTCCTTCTGGGTAAGCAATGTCAAAAAAAGAAGTCCAAGTTCTGAATTTATGTACAATGAGGTGTGACCCAAGGTCAAGAACACTAATAGCATGCATTCAAGCAAAGGGAGCCATGAAACACTGAAGGCAGGGTCCTGGACTCATGTTAGAAATAAGGATCCTGGAATGTTGGTGAAGCAGGAAGCAATCAATCAGATGTGTGTTCAGAGGCCTGAGGGTGAAAGTAGGCTCGGGCTGCAAAGTAAGGGGAGGCAACATTTGGAGTTCTCCTGGGATCTCTTCTAATCAGACTGGTCATCAGGGTGACCTGTGCATGCCCAGCCAATCAAAGGATCCTTCCATTATGTTACCAAGGGTGAACTGACATATCAGGAATTAAATTCTGATCACTGCATAAAATTGTTTTTTTGATCAGAGCTATGTATTTTCCAACCATCTTTCTGATTTCTCTACCAGGTAGCAAAAACCAGCTGGAGAATATAGAATGTCTCATCAATGGCATTGACATCGCTGCTGAGCTAGGGCAGCTATCCTGCCTTGGCCTCAGCAGGGACCTGCACCTCAGTAAAGTCTTTTTAAGTCCAAAGTCTGAAACTGAACTTAGGAGTCTGAGGAACAGTATTTTTTTTCTTTCTTTCTTTTTTCTATTTATTTGTAAGAGAGAGAGCGCATGAGCAGGAGGAGCGGCAGGCAGAGAGAAGCAAGTTCTCTGCTGAGCAAGGAGCCTGACTCGGGACTTGATCCTAGGACCCTGGGACCATGACCCGAGCCAAAGGCAGATGCTTAATGACTGAGCCACCCAGGCGCCCCTCGAGGAACAGTATTTTCATCAGTTCACCTAGTTGTGATCAGAATTTAAAGGGCAGATTCATATCAATAAAAGCCAACTGACCGATTAATCCTATCACAAGTTAATAGCAGAATGGAACAGAATGCTCATGCCTATTGATCATGACCCATATCCTCCAGATCCTCTGAATATTCTCCCTATTTTGCATCCTTCTTCATTGCACGTAGACCCCCATATGCCTGTAACACGTTCGTACTGGATGATGTTCTGAAATGCTCTACGAACGAGGACCCTGCAGTCAGATCCAGGGTTGACATTCTGTTTTCCTCACTTTCAAGCCCTATGACCTGGACAGGTTACTGCCTAAATCTCTTTCCACCTCCGTTTCATCCTTAAAATGGGAATAATAATAGTAACATGGTTACTATGAAGCTAAAATGCAAAGATACCTGAAAACAATAAACATAGAGCCTGGCACAGAGTACATATCTCAAAATATATGCTTAATTTATTTGCATATGTATCTTTTTTTAAAAGATTTTATTTATTTATTAGAGAGAGAGAGAGGGAGAGAGCACAAGCAGGGGGAGCGGCAGGCAGAGGGAGAAGCAAACTCCCTGCTGAGCAAGGAGCCTGATGACCCTTGGATCAGGACCCTGGGATCCTGACCTGAGCTGAAGGCAGATGCTTAACCAACCGAACAACCCAGGTGTCCCAATATATGTATTTATCTTTTAAAGGAGGACCCTCTTCCTCCCACCTTAGCATTACCAACAGCATTAGATGTTCTCTCTTGGGACGGGATCTCTGATGATGATGATTTTCTATAACATTAATTCTTTTTTTTTTTTTAAAGATTTTATTTATTTATTTGACAGAGACACAGCGAGAGAGGGAACACAAGCAGGGGGAGTGGAGGAGGGAGAAGCAGGCTTCCCGCAGAGTAGGGAGCCCAATGCGGGGCTCGATCCCAGGACTCTGGGATCATGACCTGAGCCGAAGGCAGACGCTTAACGACTGAGCCACCCAGGCGCCCCTATAACATTAATTCTTATCAATCTCTGAAATTGGAGCTAAATCTTTTTGAACTTGTCTCAAAGTAATAGAGTGTATCCTATGTGTCTGGAAGAGTATCATGCTTGCCTTCCATCAAGATAAAGAATACCACCGAGGGGCGATTGTTTTCTACACATTATCTCTAACGGTTCCACCAAATGGCCACTATACGTCTCATGAATGAAAACTAAGGTCAGTGGTTAGAGGCTATATAAGAAAAATGTTAACTTTGGGAGGTTGGAGTTACTATTTTTTTTACCATTTTCCATATTTTTTCTGTATTTCTGAATATTTCATAATGAGCATATATATTATGTGTGTGTGTGTGTGTGTGTGTGTGTGTGTGTGATCAGAGAAATAAAAAGCTCCTTACAACTTAAAAATAAGAATTTTCCCAGGTCACATCCAGTAAGCGGGATAAGTCAGCATTAAACCTATCCCTGGTGATGAAACCCATGTTCATTCTTTCCCTCATGAATTCAACAAGTATGTATTGGTTGTCTCCAATGCTAAGGGCCAGGCACTGTTGTACGAGCAGGGGAAGCAATGAACAAAACAGGCAAAAGTCCCTGCCCTCCTGGAGAGCATGCTGGGGGAGGGGGGAGAAAGATAACAAGTAAGAAACAAAGGCAAATCACATACCAGACGGTGGTCAACGCTGTGTAGAAAAAGAAAACAGAGGAAAAGAAGATAAGGAAGCGCAGGGTAGGGTAGGATTTCACCAGGCTTATGACTGAGAATGACCACACCAAGTAATCTAATTTGTTTAATCTGGAACGTCAGCCAAATTAGTAGTTTGCATTGTACCAAAATGCTTGCATGGCTGTCATGCAAGGAGCACAGAGTCTGATACTCAACCTTTTCCCCAGTCATCTGCAATGAGCTTAGGAATGCTTTTTGAAGAATCTGGTAGATTCTAAACATATTTTAAATAAATTAGTCATGTGTGTATCATCCAAATCTTTTGGACTCCCATGTATTACAAATGAAATCAAAATGCTAACGTTGAAGTAATAGTCCACCCAGTCAGTAGGAATTGACTATCACACCACTCAATACAGAACCTAAATTCTGAATTAATGTGTATTAGGAAGGGCCAAACCAAGAAACCAGTCATGGAAAAACTGAGGCACACTCAAAAGTCTAAGCATTTTTTTTTTCAGTCTCTCATGCAACTGATTAGCTCCTGTTCTTTATCCTTGTTATCATTGGTGATTACTTCTTTAGTCTACACAGAATAATATATGGGGGGAAAAGCTGATGAATGAAAAAAAAAAAGGACTAAAATGTGCCTTACTTGCAGAGCAGGCATCATATGAAGTGAACATCATATTGACTCACACCACAAAGTACAGTTGAAAGGTTCACACTTGAACATGTTGGTGTGCCTTATTTTCGAATCCGTATTCGCACGTACATACTGAACTAGCTTCTGTAACTATGTATTCTATAAAACTCTTCCCCACACCCACACTCCTGGGCCTTTTACCGACTGAGCATGGCTTACTTCTTGCTGCCAACACAAAACAATCTAAGTAATATCCAAACTGTTTTAAATTGTCTGTAGAAACCATGTGTGAACATGATTAGCATTTGTGGGATGCAGTGACGTGACATGATCAAAATACCAATGTGTAGGTGCTTGAGAGATGATAGAGTTTATGGAAAAGGTCTTCTCCAGTGGGACTTGTCTTATCTTTAATTGGCACCAAACACTAAAGTTAGAGTAGCACAAGGCCAATGTCACTTGGAAGGGTGGGCCTCATAAGCTTATCTTCGAAGTACAAATTTTAGCCTCAAGAGTGTCCTTAAAGAGTCAGACAAAAAAAACCACCAGACATTTCACTTGTCTACACAAAATAACAAGCGTTAAGAAGTATTTCATCCTGGTAAAGGCGATTTCAGCTTCTCGGTAAGAAGAAAAACTTTTTTGGCAGCAAATATCACTTGTTTCTCTCCACATGCAAAACCGCTGGTGGTGGGAATGGAGATGTCCTGACCTATGAATTGTTTAATGATCCTCTCTACTTTCTTTAGTATTTAAATTACTTGGAATCTTCAAACTGAAATATCTGTAAGTACTTTCCTTTATCTGAATTACTATCTGGGAGGAAGCCCGATATTCTAAGAGCTATGTTTTCTAGGCCTCCAACTGAGGCTATTGAGGACTATCTCTATGGTAGTAAAATGAACACCCTAGATGCACTTTCCAGGATGCTCCATGTTTCCCCCCAACTGAATGACTACTCTTGTTCTGGAGCATAAGATTTGGAGGGCAGAGGCCTCCTTGAAGAGATGATGTCTCAACTGAGCAATGAATGGCCAGAAGGAGCGGTGTATAAAGCAGGATTCCAGGCAGAGGGAGCAGCAAGCCCTCGTCCAGCAGGTGGCTCTCTCCCGGAAGGGCTGTCAGAGGCAGCCAGGCCTAGTGACCCTCCTTCCACGTTCCCCTCCCTCCAAGGGATACTTGTGCCAAATGGGGGTGTCTAGGGTGCCCCTCTACTGCCCCCCTTAGCCCCACCAGCCTGGGGCGGATCGATTTAAACAGAGGAAAAGAGAGGCAAGACTCCCTTCCTGTCCAGCGTTTGGGGAAGAGGAGACCACCTTCCCTTCTCCCACCTGGTTATCCTATAACGAATGGGGGTAGAGATGGGTATGTTAGGGAGCAGAACTTCCAGTTCTCAAATGGGTGTTTCTCCATCAACCCTGTGTGTAGGTTGCTGACTCCAGCTGCTGGATGTGATAGTGACTTTTCCCATTTCTTCCTGGCCTCAGCAAAATTCCCTACAATGGGAAAAAGCATCTACCTGATGCCCTATTCCTCTGGTCTAATAGCCATCATTTGGGGAATATTGGAAAGTGGGATCTGGAGTGTGAGGAAGCCTTTGTGAGCCACTCAAGCCATGAAAAGTAGATGACTTTCAGGACGGCTGCAGCCATTCAAGGGGCCAATGCTGGGAGTGAACTTGGGACATGAGCTTGGGATTCCACCCTTGCTCGTGTGGAAATGAGCAGAAATATCCACAAATGGCAGCTGAAAAT
This sequence comes from Mirounga leonina, assembly GCF_011800145.1. Lineage (NCBI taxonomy): Eukaryota > Metazoa > Chordata > Mammalia > Carnivora > Phocidae > Mirounga > Mirounga leonina. Next base: position 19,441,808 of record NW_023270807.1, read on the forward strand.
GTTCAAAGTCTAGATGAGGCTTTTGCCATTTGGAAGAGAGCCAAGCTCAGTAAATGACTTTGCACCTGTTTATCTGAAGCCGCTTAAAATGATCGTCCTAAGAGAGCAGAAATATTTATACACTTGAACAAGTCAGGGTTCGTGAGTGGAATAAAACAATCAAATTTATGAGTTTTAGGGCCCAAATTGGTCAGGAGTTGGTCAAGATTTCATTTATTTTCCCTTCAAGCCAGTTAAACAGGCTTCACTTTTCTTTTGCCCCAGTTAGGAAGGGTCTCAGATAATTCATCAGCATAACTCCATATGACTGGAGGTTTTACTAAGTGATGATCTCAGCTGCAGGTTTGAATATTTGAAAACACTGTGCGTGGGGTATCTGGGTTAAGTGGGTTAAGCGGATGACTCTTGATTTTGGCTCAGGTCATGATCTCAAGGGTCCTGGGATCAAGCTCTCCCCTCCCAGCCCCGATGTTCCACTCCGTGCTCAGCAGGGAGTCTGCTTGAGAATTCTCTCTCCCTCCCTCTGCCCCTCTCCCCGCTCATGCACTCTCTCTCTAAAATAAATAAATACATCTTTTTAAAAAATTTAAAAAAAAAAAACCCACTGTGTGGAGCATACTCAGATCTGGGCCCACAATCAGTTCTAAGGAGCTGACCAGACCGAGGACATCCCTTACTAACAGACACCATGACAGATACCAGAGGAATCCTCTGAATGTGTGCCTTTCCTCTCTAGCAAATGAGATTTTCAGTGGGGAGGTGAGCTGTGCCACTGGACAGAGTTTGACAAGGGCAAGACATTCCCAAGCCTCATCTTGGCTATCTCCCGTGAATTTCTAGAATATTACAAATTGAGAACCAAAACTATTTTCTCTCAGCTGGTACGAAGCTGAGGCATCTTCCTTGGTTGCAAATAGCTTGCCAATGCTAAGAAAAGAATTCATTTCATCGGTAACTTAGACTACTGATGAAGTGGGCTCCAATTTAAGCTGTTTAAACCAACCATACTAAAATTAACCAAACAGCCATGTTACTTTAAGAGTAGCCTGTAGTAGGTAATTAATAACTATGTGCTGAATGGAAGAACAAAGCTGTCTTAACTGGTGTCTATAAGGTGAGCAGGGAGATGTTAGGAGAAGACTGGAAGGGTTGTTGGACTTCATGCTTGTGACTGGGGATCTCCTAACCACCAGCTCTGTGACACAGTGTCCAGTCAGCCCCTCAATCCAAAATTCCAAGGGTGATTTTGAATTCCCGCTGCCCACCTGCATCCTTGCAGCCTGTCAGCAAGTCCTGCCCGGCCCTCCTCCAAAACAGAACCAGATTTGCTTCTTTCTCCACCTGCACGACCCCAGGCAGCTCCTGGGGCGCTGACAAGCCTCCCACTCACACCCCCCTCAGCAGCCTTGACACGGCGCTGCTTACAACCCGTCAGAGCATCCCGCTCATCCGAGCCTGCAAGGCCCTTCATGACCTGACCTCTCCTTCCCTCTGCTTTTCTTGTACCTTTGATCCCTTTGCTTGGGACTCTTCAGACACATCGGCCTCAAATGTGCCTTGTGGCCTTTGCGCTTGCTGTTCCCTCTGCCTTGAAGGTTCCTCGGGTGGCTCACCACTTCCTCTCTCTCAGGTCACAGCTCAGATGTCATCTCCTTAGAGATGCTCTCCCTGGCCTCCTTAGTCATGACTCAGTGGCTCTTTATGAAGTGACCATGCTTCATTCCCTTTATAGCATGTACCGCAATCTGACAATCTGTTTATTTGCTTATCCCTCCCTCTAGCAGAGGCAGTGACTTCATCTGTATTACTCACCACTCTATCCCCAGTACTTACTCATTGTTCAACTAATAATTGTTGAGTAAATGAAGTGAATGTTACTCTTCTCCTGACATTTTCTATTTGGATTGTGACCGCCCCCCCCCCCCAAAAAAATCACAGAAGTGTAACATGTGACAGTGGATAGGAAAGTGAGGTCATCTATTCCTGTTTCTTCACTTTGGGATGGGCATGTGGGGGCTGGGGGTCCAAGGTGACTTGTCCAACATCACATAGGTTATCAGGGACAGAGTCCAGAATAAAGCCTCGTCTCATGATTCAAGCTGGCGCCCTCTCTACAAAAACCATGGGCAGGGCCAGGTTCCAAAATAATTGGATTTTGTGGTCAAGTAAACAGTAGAAAGGGGATGTATGATGAAAGGTGGGAGGAAAGACTAGAAAGAAAATATTATAAAGACCTCTTAAAATAAAGGGAGAGGTAAAAAGATCTCACAATAACAAATAAAGGAAAACGTGTGGGCAGAGTAGTCATTGTTATCAGCAGTGGGAAAATTAGTATAATCTGCTGCGTTCTATCCCAGGGGCTCCCTGATGGGCAGTGTGCGTGAGAAGGGGGTGCCTGCTGCTCTGTAGGACAGCATTGATGTGGAGGCGCCATGACAGGCTAGAGAGGATATGCCCTGCCTGCAGACATTCACATTTGATTACACACTGTTCTGGACAAACATAAGCTTTTTATGGGGTTGGATTCAACCTAGGGGCAGTCAGTTTGAGTCCCCTGACATAAACCCCTGAATCTGGTTGGTTCTTGGGTTATACCAAATACATAATGAGCTGGAATTGTGGTCCAGTGTTGAGTACACAATAGAGAGATGCCATGATACTCTGATAGGAGAAATGATGGAAAAAGCCATTGGGTTGTTTCTAAATCTGTTATCTTCTTTTTCTACAGAAGCCATGCTCAGGGTTTGACAAATAAGTGACTGCTCAGGCAGAAAATCACTTAGGAGATGGGGAGAAGAGAGGGCTGGTTTGTTGGCTAGTGCTAGTACTCACCAGTCTACACACGGACCATTGTTTTCTTTATTTGGACTCTGGGCTATGACAGATTATATCTGAGCCAGGAAGACAGTCAAATACTCTGGAAAGAGGTCATCCCTGGTCACTGGAGTGCGATCCCAGGATTTTTCATTGTGTTAGGAAGGAAGTCCATGGTTGGGTTACAGAGCAAAGGGCAATGGAAAAATTTGGGGGATGGGGTCTAGGTATTAATGTCAAGGAGGGATATAGTGAGAGGAATCAGAAGGGTTCCAAGTAATTAAAGGGAGTGCCCTCATCTGATTATAAACGAAAAAAATCTCTGAGAGCTAAGAAGACTCTTCAGGGTTTCATCAATCAGTCTATTTAGTGAGGTTTAACTTATACTCCCTGTGTAACAGCAGCTTGAAGGTAAGTTCTATTTGTTTGTTAATATTCATTAATTCATTTATTCAAGTATGGTTTGTTGGGTGTCTAGCATGCCTTAGGCACTTACAGGCTAAGAAGACAACAGGTAACAACAATAACAGAACACTATGGATTCACAGAGCTACAATTTAGTCGTGGAGATAGAACCTTAATAAGTAAATCACAGAGTGGTTAAGTTTCACCCGAGAGGTACTTTGAAGGGCGCTTCACACAGGTCTGATCTTCATGTGAGAAAGAGGGATGGCATTCCTGAGAAAGAGATGGTCAAGTGCAGAGCTGAAGGCAAAGTACAAGTCCGCCAGGCAGAGCCTGGGGAAAGAGATTCCAGGAGGAGGGAGCAGCATGTGCAGAGATGGTGTGGAGACAGGAAACTCTGAAGGAAATGCAAGGAGACCCCTGTAGCTGGAGCTGAGCTGTGATGAGCTAGTGTGAATAGAATCAGAGTGGTAGGCGGGGCTCAATTGTGTGCATTGCAGACCTGCTGAGTAAAGAAAAATAGACCAAGCAGAATTTGAACATGTTCCAGGGGCAAAATTCAAAAACATCTGGATAATACCAGCACGGGTGAGGGTGGGAAAGCAGAGCTCTTCTGAAATGCCAGGAGACACCTTTCTGGAGGACAGTTTGGTGAACTGTAATACAGTTGACCCCTGCACACTGCGGGTGAGGAGCGCCCGCCACCCCCACAGTGGAAAATCCAGTATAACTTTTGACTCCCCAACAACTTAACTACTAATAGCCTTCTGCTGATCGGAAGCCTTACCAATCACAAAAACAGTCAATTAACACATATTTTGTACGGTTTCTGTCCGTTATATACTGTATTCTTACAATAGAGTAAGCTAGAGAAAAGAAAATGTTATTAATAAAACCATAAGGAAGAGAAAATACATTTTCAGTGCTGTAAAAAATCTGCTTGTAAGTGGACCTGCACATTTCAAGCCTGTTGTTCAAAGGCTTATGTCAACTGCATAAGCCTTCCTAACATATCCTTTGACACAACAGTACTCCTTCCAGGAACGTATACTAAAGAAATAATCAGATGAGGGCAGTAAGACAGTGTTATTTAACTTTGCATGAAGGAGAATTTCAAGGATGGGAGGTTGTTACTTCTTTTCAACTTTTCTTAAATCTGACTTTGTAAATCAGTTTATCTGAATAGATTTGTTTCTGCCTCTGTCCATAACAAAGTAAAGATAAAAATGAAACATTGTTATTTTGGTCAATATCTGAGTTGATTCCAGATAGGATAAGGCCATTTGCTAAGAACGTGGAGATTTAATAAAAGCCAAATCTCAACCACACGGTGGCTTGTGGATCTTGCTACTGAAGCTACTGTTCAGGAGCCACAAATCACTGCCCATCTGGGGTGACCGTCTTAGGTTACGTGGTTTTGCATCACGGCAGGCTAGGCACTGTGCTGCCAATCCAAGTGATATGGGTCAGTTTTCCCGTCTCATATAATACAGGGCTGCGTATTATAAACTGTGATCATAAACCATTAGGTCTACGACTGGGACTTTGTAAAGTGATTTTTTTTTTTTAAAGATTTTATTTATTTATTTGAGACAGAGAGAATGAGAGAGAGCACATGAGAGGGGGGAGGGTCAGAGGGAGAAGCAGACCCCCTGCCGAGCAGGGAGCCCGATGCGGGACTCGATCCCGGGACTCCAGGATCATGACCTGAGCCGAAGGCAGTCGCTTAACCGACTGAGCCACCCAGGTGCCCTGTAAAGTGATTTAAATGTGGTTCCACGCATTTTGGCGTCACCAAGAGTGAGGGCTACCAACCATCCCCCACGCAGAGATACGATCATGTTAATATTCAGCATCATGGGACTTCCCAGGGCTCCAGTAAACCGTAATGAGCCCTAACTCAACTCACAGAGATTCTGCCTGCTTCCAACATTTCCGTGAGCGGGGAACAAGAGATAAAGTAACTTCCCGGAACCTGTTTCCTTACCTGTGACTTGGAGATAACAATAGTATCGTCTCATCAGGTTATTTCTGGGGATAAGTGAGCTGATACGAATAAGAACTAAGAGCCAGGTATGCCTCAGGGTTGACTGTCCCCATCCACAATAGAGAGATGCCACGAGAGATGAAATTTTCCAGATTCAGAGTTTTGAAGCCATTGGAAGGAAAATGCTGTTATTGAAGACTGGGGGCGGGGGGGTGGGGCGCGTCTAAGTGGACCCTGAAATTCCTGCTTCAAGAAACTCAGTCTTTTTGCTGCTAGCCCCAAAGTGCCAGGAGCATGACTGCTCGGTTCCAGGGACAGGAGACAGGTGAGTTTGAACAGTGGCCAGAACTAACAACAGTGTCTGGGGTTATGTTTGTGGAGGCAAAGTGAAAGGAAGCAAACTGACGAGGCATAAAGAATGAATGGTTACCTTGGAAAAAGCCGTCTCTAGATAGCTATGGGATACGTGATTTTGCAGTAAGCACAAACCTCCAAAATCCTAAAGAGTCTTATCTCGTTTTTAGGGAGTCTATGTCTTTTCTTTAGGATTACTTGACATTTTTCAGAGACGGTTTGTGAAGGGTCTGTGCACAGACTCTAAAGTCGGAAATACCCGGCTTTGTATCCTGCCTCTGCCACTCTCTTGGCTGTGTGAACTTAGGCAAGTTAATGAACCTCTCTGTGCCAGGGACGATATTAAATCATACCCATTTCAATGAGCTGCTGTGAAAATTCAGATAACATAAGTAAAGTGTTTCAATATTGACTAGCACTTACCAAAATGCAATTATTATAATTATTATTTCTTTTTTTCATCTTCTGGTTCCTAGACCCTTCATTAATTTTAAAGATGCTTGGCACCTTTCTGGATTCTCTTTTTTCTGTACCAAGCCTGGGACCCAGCCTGTCACTTTACAGTAGCATTCTCCAACACTCTGGATCCCCCGCCACCATGACCCAAAGGTTGGTTGCTGAAATGGAGCAGGTGCCGTGGGAATTAAACTGCATGTCTGTGCTGTCAAATGGATGTCAATACTTCTGCAAGGAGGTCAAGGCTAAGACAATTCAAGAACACCAGCTTTGAAGTCAGATGTACCTGAGTTCAAATCCTGCCTCTGGTAGTTGACAGTGTACTCAGCGTTAGATAAGGTGGTATCTCATGCCTCCATTTGCTCATCTGTGACATGGAGCTACAGGATCTGCTGGGCTGGACATCTTCCATGTGCCCTGTCAGATGTCACTCTACCCTTCCCCACTCTGCGCTGTGCCCTGAAGCTCCCCTGCCCTCTGGCTCCACGTGGGAAGCGCCCAGAGCCAGGTTCACGCAGCTGCCTCCCGGGAGCGCCCGCGGTGGTCCAGACTTCTTCAAATGCAGCCTGAATGCCACCGCTAAGCACCAAACACTGGCTGCTGGAGTAAGGCTAACTGTGTAGCCTGTAATCTGACATGGTTCCTGATCTGCCAGGAGTCTAACTTTAATTTCCACTTCTTCCCCTTGATGGACCCTCATGCTGATGACACCGCATTCCTCGCTCACTATTTCCTGACCACATCCATGCGATTCCCGACCTTGTGCCTCAACTTCTGCTGTTCCCTGCTAGGTCCTGACTACACAGGGCTAAGTCCTACCTTTTGCTTTGGCCTGGTTCAAGTGCCTTTAAGGCATTCTTCCCCTCAACTCCCAGGCACAGGGATTGTTCTCTTGCAAGAACTCCTATGCCCTATCCTCTATCACCGTGTATCTTTCTTTCAGCACTTTATCACTTCCTGCTTTGTATTACAATTGTGTGTTTTATTTCCCCTGCTTATTTGTAAGTCCTCTGGCGAAATGTCTGCATTTTATTCATCCTGTGCCTCCCACAATTGCTTGCCCACGCAGGCTGCTCAACAGATCCTTTGTGAATGATGGGTGTGGTGGTGCTGGTGGGTAATGTCCATAGGCTGGGTGAATGACTTGAAAAAGCACTTGTTTGGGGTGTTCTTCAGCTGTACGAGCAAGCACCGTGTTTCTGTACAGTACCACTCATGTTGAGGGAAGGGACGGGGAGTAAAGTCATCCCTAATCTCTCTTTTGGATCACTGATACTTATAGTTCATGACAAAACACTGTCTAAAAAGGCTCGCTGGGGGTAACCCTACATGAATGATGATATTCCAGAACGGATGGCGGGCTCCAGGGGGAGGGGAAAGTGTGAAGGGAGAGTGTAAAGGGAAATTTTCACTCTCTGCCTGCCAACCAGGAAAAATGGAATACATCCTCCATGCTAGCGTCTTTGATTCCCCTTATAACACGAGGACACATCATAATGAATTAACATTTATGTCTCAGTGATAAATTCAGCCAAGATGTATTGAACTTGCACTGTGTGTCCCAGCACTGTCACGTGCCTTGGGGGATACCGGGGACCAGAGGCAGGGTCTCTGCCCCTAATTTATTGCTCAGCTTTACCTGGGAAGCAAAATCTAAAAACAATACCATCCACAGAGAGGAGGCCTATGGATGGGCTCATTATTCGACAACTCTGCCCTAAAGCCATTCATGCGTTGAAAGCATTTTAATACAATTTGAGGTCATGTTATGTGAGCCAGATTCTCCGTGCCTGAGTTACTCTCTGGGCACAAATAAGGTTCCTCTGAGGTAGCCAGGGGTAAAAATAGCTTACCGTGGACTTTGACTTGGAGCTAAACATGTTAACCTCTTATGAAGCAACCTTCACTGGCTACCTGCCTCTGTGGCTCCAGACTGACCCTTTACTTCTGTCCCTCATCTCAGAAATGTCGACCGACATGCTGCTCATGGCCATTTGGGGAAAGTGCCCAGAACGGTCTTGGATCCTGTGGGCAGAGCACAGGGGCACAGGCAGCCTGCTGGGGCTGCTGTTGGCAGGAGGAAGGAGTAGGTCGGGTTACGGGAGACCCAGCAGTGGACACATGTCCTCCTTTCCCCTGAGCTTCCATCTAGCTGGTATTTAGAATTAGTTTACGTAGCCTATGGCTGGGAAATGAAGAAATGAAATTTCACATTTTTAATGTCACTCAACCTCCTGGTAATTGCTTGATTCTTGCTGTTCTTGTCTGTTTTTCCCAGCAACCTACTTCACAGAGTGGTTGGGAAGATAAGCTAATATGGGCTCAGGTGCTTAGGAGAGTGCTGGCACATGATTGGCATGCAAAAATATTAGGGGTTAAATATAAAATTCATCACTTGCTACCCTGTGTCTCAACCTCTTCACTCCCTGAGAGCAGGACATATATTTGACTCCTCCTTGACTCAACCTAGCAAAGGCATATGTTAATTCTTCCCTTCTAGTCTTTAATACTTTCTGATGATGTAGCCTAAAAAGTAATTTTTAATGTTAACTGCTATAAATTAGTCCTCTTCCTTGTTTATGCCCACACACTTATTATAAATATCCCTCAATCCAGCACCAACTGGGTCAGGAGAAAAGGACCCTACATCTCTTGATCAGCAGGGCTCGCCTGCTTAGAGCTGTGCTTGCTGTGGCTCGGGAAGGGTGTTGGTGTCCCCTCGTTTGTGAAGGTCTTGTCTTGTCTTTTTCTTTTTCTTGCCACAGATGAACAGACGTCAGCCTTGCAGCTGCTCTAATGACCCTGCCCAAAGGAAAGCCACTCTAAAAATAGAATCAAAGGGAACAAATGGTTTGCCTGACAACCTGTTTTGAGGGGCAGGAGGCTGGAGGATTCAAAAAATGAAAGTATGTTATCAAGGAGGATGAAAAACATACAGATTGGAAAAGTTTTAAGGCATGATTTTTACCAAAAAGCTCATTTGGTCAAGTTCATAGCTATGTGGCATCTATAGAGATTAAGTTAAACATGTAACATTGCCAGTATCAGATACAGCCTGATGCATCTGTTCTGGTTTTACGCGATGCTTCCTATATTTAACAAAGCCCTTGGTATCTTAGGAACACAATTTAAAACATTTTCATAGTAAACCACAGGCCTTTGAACTGGTGTTAAGGAGAAAACCCTAAAGACTCCACAAAAAACTGCTGGAATATATATGAATTATATATATATGACTATATATATGAATTATAAGTGAATTCAGTAAAGTTGCAGGATATAGAATAAATGTACAGAAATCTGTTGCATTTCTATATACTAATAATGAAGCAGCAGAGAGTGAAATTAAGAAAACAATCCCATTTACAATTGCACCAATAATAGTAAAATACCAGGAATAAACTTAACCAAAGAGGTGAAAGACCTATATTCTGAAAACTATAAAACATTGATGAAAGAAATTGAAGATAGCACAAAAAAATAGAAAGACATTCTATACTGCTGGGTTGGAAGAATAAATATTGTTAAAATGTCTATACTACCCAAACCAATCTACACATTTAATGCAATCCCTATCAAAATACCAACAGCATTTTTCATAGACCTAGAGTGAACAATCCTAAAATTTGTATGGAACCAGAGAAGTCCCCAAATAGCCAAAGCCAAGCCAAAGCTTGAAAAAGAAAAACAAAACTGGAGCTATCACAATTCCAGACTTCAAGTTATATTATAAAGCTGTAGTAATCAAAACCATGTGGTACTGGCAAAAAATAGACACATGGATCAATAGAACAGAATAGAGAGCCCAGAAATAAACCCACAATTATATGATCAATTAATCTTCGACAAAGGAGGAAAGAAAACACAATGAGAAAAAGTCTCTTCAACAAATGATGCTGGGAAAACAGGACAGCTACATGCAAAAGAATAAAACCTGACCTGTTTCTTACACCATACACAAAAATAAATTCAAAATGGATGAAAGACCTAAATGCAAGACCTGAAACCATAAAAATCCTAGAAGAGTACAGAGGCAGTAATTTTTCTGACATTGGCCATAATAACATCTTTCTAGATATGTCTCCTGAAGCAAGGAAAACAAAAGCAGAAGTAAACTATTGGGACTACATCAAAATAAAATCTTCTGTACAGCAAAGGAAACAATCAACAAATCTAAAAGGCAATCTCCTGAATGGGGGAAGATACTTGCAAATGGCATATCCAATAAAGGCTTAATATCCAAAATATATAAAGAACTGATACAACTCAACATCCAAAAAAACCAATAATTCCATTAAAAAATGGGCAGGAGCCATGAACAGACATTTCTTCAAAGAAGATATCTAGATGGCCAACAGACATATGAAAAGATGCTCAGCATCACTCATCATGAGAGAAATGCAAATCAAAACCACAATGAGATATCACCTCACCCCTGTCAGAATGGTTGAAATAGTGTTGGTGGGGCTGTGGAGAAAAAGGAATCCTTTTGCATTGTTGGTGGGAGTGCAAACTGGTGCAGCCACTGTGGAAAACAGTATGGAGTTTCCTCAAAAAGTTAAACATAGAACTACCCTACAATTCGGTAATCACACTATTGGGTATTTACCCCAAATATACAAAAACACTAATTCAGAGGGATACATGAACCCCATGTTTATTGCAGCATTATTTACAATAGCCAAACTATGGAAACAGCCCAAGTGTCCACTGATAGATGAATGGATAAAAACATGGTGTGTGTGTATATATATCTATACACATACTATATATATATATATATACACACACACACACACACACAACGGAATATTACTCAGCCATAAAAAGAATGAAATCTTGCCATTTGCAACAACATGGATGGAGCTAGAGAGTATAATGTTAAGAGAAATAAGTCAGTCAGAGAAAGACAAATACCATATGATTTCACTCATCTGTGGAATTTAAGAAACAAAACAAATGAGCAAAGGGAAAAAATGAGAGAGAGAGAAAAACCAAGAAACAGACTCTTAACTATGGAGAACAAATAGATGGTTACCAGAGGGGAAATGGGTGGGGGGATGGGTGAAACAGGTGATGGAGATTAAGAGTACACTTATCATGGTGAGCACTGAGAAAATAATAGAATTGTTTAATGATTGTATTGTATACCTGCAACTAATATAACACTGTGTATTAACAATACTGGAATTAAAATAAAAAACTTAATGAAAAAATAAAATAAAATGGTGTCAAGAGCCTTCCAAGTTTTCCAACTCTTCAGAGAACATTTAGCTCTCAGGAATGCTTGATAGTACCATGGTACAAACAGAGCACTCACCAAACACATAATGTCACCCTGAACTTGCTCCAAAAACTCACAGCTCAAAGCCTTGCCTAGGAGACCCTCTCGTTTCTGTGAACTTCCAATTTTCCCCTCTCCCCAGGTAAACTGGAAGTGATCTAAATGATGGGAAGCAAATCAAACAGCAGAGTCACACACCTACCATTTGAGTGGACTGACGTTATACATGGAAGCCCCTAGAACTGTGTCTAGAACCATCAACTTTTTTTAGTGTATGTTCCTACATAGGGTTTTTAATAATTACAGATGTGATTATACTGTATATACAGCTATACATTTTGCTTTTTCACTTATTTCATCAGTATTTTCACCCACATTACATTCATTACATTTTTTTTAAGTTTATTTATTTAAGTGATCGCCACACCCAACATGGGGCTCAAACTCACGACCCTGAGACCAAGAGTCGCCTGCTCCCCTGATTGAGCCAGCCAGGCGCCCCTCATTACATCTTTTAAATTACTTTGTCATAAAATACACTCATGCTTAAAAAATAAATAAATAACATAGAAGTGCGTGAAGTGAAAAGTAAAATCTCCCCTCCCTTCTGTTTCCTAAACCCAAGAGGTACTAGTTCTGGTAAAGTCTTCCAGCGCCTTTTTATCTATGAGTGTCTGTCTGTGTCTAAGCAAGCGTGTTTATGTATAGATTAATTTTTCTTTACATTTATGGGATCAATCTAAACATCACTTTTGGCAACCTGCTTTTTTCACCTAGTAATGTATTTTGGGTTGTCAGATTTAGCAAATAAAAATACAGGGTGCCCTGTTAAATGTGAGTTTCAGATCAACAAGAATTTTTTTTTAATGTAAATATGTCTCAGATACTGCATGAAACAAACATACTAAAAAACGATTCATTGTTGATCTGACATTCAAATTTCACTGGTCGTCCTGTCTTATGTACTACAAACACATTTCTGTATCTGCACTTTAGATCTGTTTGTTTAAGTTGTCATGTCTAAATGTGGCCAGGCAGTCTTGGTTGGTAATAGAAGTAGAATCAGGCGTAATTTTTCTCTTCTTATTTTTCCTTATTTGTCATTACCAAAGGTTTATCACTATAAGTGCTTTGTAGGGAGATTAGGTCCTGTGAGCTGGAAGTCCTCTTCACCCACAGAGCACATTGATTGGTGAGGTGAAGGAAGCCTGTGAGTGAGACTGTGGAATGTTCTATTACTCTGCCTTATAGAGGCAGAAGACCCCCTGGGGCAGCCAGGAGGAAGGAACTAAGGAGAAGACCAGGCCAGCACCTCAGGAGGCCCCAATCTCTGCTGACTTCCTCAAAATCATCTAAGTCATCCCCTAGTGCCTGGGATTGGTGGGGTTGGCAGAATTTTCTTGGTGGGGTGTCCTGAGCCCAGACTAGGACTTGTATAGAGCCCTAGGTTCCCAATGGGCTCTGGCCCCTTTTCTTCCTTTTTGGGGCAATCTCTGATCCTCTATCTGCCCCCCCACTCCCTACATGTGGTTGACTAGATGCCCTGAGGAGCACGGGAGACTTTGTACCTATGGGGTCTTCTGGAGGCCCTGATGCTGGACCCCAGTTCCAGAAGGGAGGTTTGGCAAGTGGATCATCTCCGCTATCTCGCTCAGTATTTCTCACATGGAACTGCATGAGATTGGGCAGCCAGCGTGGGGCTGACACGCTGATTTTGAGTGACTCAAATTGTTTATACCGACAAGGCCCTGGCAAAAAAATGTTGTCCCCTCCATCCCCACAACGCTTGGGGTGGCCCTGGAGAAAACAAGCAAAAGGAAGGAGCAGGGAATGGGAAGTTGGAAAAAGGAGGGTACAAGTTGATAAAAGTCTGAGAGAAACCAAGAAACACAGCTGAGAAGGAATCTGGGGAATGTCTATGGGCAGGTGTCTAAGAATTTTGTATATACTAACTTGTTTCATCCTCACAACCCTAGGAGGTAGGAGCTATGATCACCCCGATTTACAAAAGAGGGGGAAGGAAAGAAGGAAGGAAGGGAAGAAGAAATTGATTGGAGTCCAGAGAAATTAGGTAACTTACCCAAGAATACACAGCAGCTAGAAAGTGGTAGAGATGGCTTTTGGTCAATAGAGTTGACTCCAGAGTCTATGGTCTAAAACACTTGGCTACATGTGACTAATGTGGATTTTTAACTTGTTAACTGAATAGTGTGTGATAGGACTACTTCCCATTGCCCCCAACTTTCCAGTAAACTCTACTATACTCATGAATGACTTGTTATGTTCTAAATTTTGCTTTGTTTAGAAACCAGTAAAGAAGTTATTTCTTGTTTAGATCTATAAAGCAAAGAAGCAGAAATGCCTGGGCACCAGTGAACATGTGACCGTAAGACTTTCTGGAGTCCATACAAATCTTTGGGAAGGCATATGTATCAGTTAGGATACCAACAGGGAAAGCCAACACCCTCACAGGATTTAACTAAGAAATGTTTGGTGGGAAGGGTGGACAGAATTAAGGGAACTATGAAGGACGTGAAGCACCAGGGGCTAGCAAGAGAAAAGCCTTTATATTTCTTGTCCTGAAGGGGCAAAGGGAGATAACTGTGTTATCGAGTCTAGACAGAGCTGGGAACCTCAGAAGGCAGATCGCCTGCCCAGAGCTATGACCACAGAATGAAGAGCCATGGCAACACAGGAAAGAAGTAGAGAGAATAAATATCTCTTCCTCTTTCTCTTTCTGATTTCCGATATCCTGCAGGTGTTTCCACTGGCCACACCAACCAAGAAGCCAAAGGGCAGGGGACCCTGCTGAGGCAATCTAAAGTTCAGCTTCTGGAGACACAGAGGAGGCAGAGAAAGATGGTGGAGGGGCAAACATAAAATAACAGCACTGGAATTGGAACTTTAACACACCTGGGAGTGTGTGTGTGTGTGTGTGTGTGTAGAAAAACACTAGTTTTGGTTTGGGTTCAGGCTCTAAGTTGGGCTTCAGTTGTTCCTAGATATCCCCCAAAGCCCAGATATATCCTAAGGAGACTGACTCTGTGAAGGTATATGCTTGCCTCCCTAGGAGCCTGTGTATACCTTGAGGTCTCTCTGTGACTGAGAACACCTTTTGCGCTTGTCTGAGTCAGTGTGCCAATCTCAGGGCATGGCCGGAACCATCTGGCTTTCTGAGGCCGACAGCCAGGCATTGGTTACCTCTCTGGTGTCTTGCTGACTCTGGACTAGGCCCACGGTCAGAGGGGCTCATTCTCTTCCGATGCCAGTGATCCTGAGGAGCGAGGCATTGTAGACTATTTCTGAGTGTCAGCAGAAGTGTTCAGGACGTTGCACAGCTCATGTAAGAGAGACCACTTTATGACTCATTATTTTAAAAAATTATATAATGTCATTTGCAATCTTCACATGCTATGGAAGTGACACATGATTCTTATTTGACTAGTTATTTTCAGTGAAAGCTTCATTGAAAATAGTGGTTTTTCGTTTCATTAATTTCATTAATCTTAAGACAGAGGACTTTTAGACAAGGGTAATTATCTTTCAGAATAAATTCCTCCTATATAGGCTTTCATTTATTATCCTGAAAGTCCCATAGGGCCTACTTGTTTGGACCTGAAGTAATGCCATTTGACTCCAGAACTGCCGTCTCTTAGAAGAAGGTCAATACTATATGATCACAGTAAAACGTGACTGCCATTGTATGATCGTCTTTCTACTTTGTAAACCTGAAAATTAGAATAGGAACAATGGTTAAAGTTTTTAGGAAGCAAACTGTTGTGAAAGCCGTAACAACTCATTGGCAACAATTTGTTTTAGCAGAAAGTATCAGGTGCGTGTTGGCCATCCTGTCATCGATCAGAGGCAGTGATGATTCATATGCTCCTTGAGGATGGAGAAACGAAGGTTTTAGAAGGATGGGGCTGATGTGTTGATGTGGATTTTGTGGGGAAGGCTTATTCCAGATTCCGGTACTGGAGTCCTGTGGCTATGCTGAAGCCTTCTAGCAATTTCTGCTGTTTCTTCAACTAACCCAGGTGAGTGAGTGTTTCATCTGATTCTGATCTTTGCTTCTACCTGATACAGTGGGGGAAAAAACCAAAACCCATAATGTGGCTAATGTGATGTTCTTGATTATGTGCTGTAAGGTGATGCTGTGATATGATCTATGACATTATCTTTGAAATGTTTTGAAGAGTCATTTTTTTTTAAAGATTTTATTTATTTATTTGACAGAGAGATAGAGAGCACAAGTACGCAGTGAGGCAGGCAGAGGGAGAGGGAGAAGCTCCACCGAGCAGGGAGCCCAATGCGGGGCTCGATCCCAGGACCCCAGGATCATGACCAAGCCAAAGGCAGCCACCTAACGAACTGAGCCATCCAGGCACCCCTGAAGTGTCATTTTGATAAGGGAAATCTGTGTCCTAAGATGGCCGACCGAGCCAGCGAGCCAGTCCCTGGCCCGGGGCTCTTCCGGGTTCTTCTTCCTGCCCCGCTTCGTGCACACGCCAAAAGTGCCCAGTATGCGGAAGTAGAAGTGTATAAATTACCCCCTTTGTTTGTGCTTGAGGCTCAGAACTTTGGAGAGACCACTCCTCTGAGCCCGCCAGCGTTAAATAAACCTCCTAACCTCCAAGATCTCCAGGTGCCGCTTGGTTCTTCCCTTAGGAGATCCAGTCCAGCTTCCATAACAATTTCATTCTTACTTTTCTCAGAGGAGCACTGGCCCTTTAGGTTAGAGATTTCTTGCTCTTTTTTTTTTTCTCTCTTTGTTTTTCAGTGTTCCTTATCATCTTGGCTTTGGCTCTGTGGTTATTTCAAGGTCGCTGTGGTCCAAATGGTTCTCAGTGAACTGATGCAGCCTCTTAGGGTTGGCTTCCAGGTCCAAAGCCCTCCCAGGGGACAGGGGAGTGTAGAGCAGGCTGGAGAAGCTAGGAGAGAGAGGAGAGGGCCATGTTCTGAAATGCTATCCCATTCAAACCGTCCATGTGAAGGAAAAATTCCAGCAAGTACACCTTTCTGTGCCTTGCTGAACTTCTAAGATCTGAAGGCAAGCCCAAAGGACAAAAATCTTAAAAATAAAAAACCAGAGGGGCACCTGGGTGGTGCAGTCGGTGAAGCGTCTGACTCTTGGTTTCAGCTCAGGTCATGATCTCAGGGTTGTGGGATCAAGCCCCATGTCGGGCTCCCCACTCAGTGTGGAGTCTGCTTGAGATTCTCTCTCCCTCTGCCCCTCCCCCACCTCTAAAATAAATAAATAAATCTTAAAAAAATAAATAAACATAAAAAGCAGAAACCATAGAAGCAGGGCTAAACCCAAGATTCTCCCTGCCCCCCGTACAGCCAAGATACCTAAAGATACTCAGTGGAATGAAACGGCAGGCTGGGAAAAAATCTGCCTCACAGCAAAAGGCACCACAAAAAACAGACAAACAAACAAAAAAAACTGCTGACAGGGAAAAAAAATGACAATGACAATTTCTTCTCTAAGGATCTGTAATCAGAGGCCTGCCCTTTCAAGGATCTGGGATTCCAATCTACACTACCTGCTCAGTCAGGGACACCCCAAACCCAGAAATGAAGTGACCCCAGGTTAGTGTCAGTCCTGGTACATATACACGTCCTCTCCAGAGAGAAATACCCTCATCAAGCTCCCATGGGTTATTCAAACCTGAGCTTATAATAAACAATTACCAGATGCTTTAGGAAATATTATACCATGAGTGAGACTCACCAGAACCCAAAAAACAAAACAAACAAACAAACAAAAAAACAGTTCTAGACCCCAGTAAGATTTCAGATATTGGAATTAGCAGATATAGAACACAGAATAACTATCCATGAAATACACACTTAAAGAGATGTTACATATTTTTAGTATCCCATTTAAAAATAACAATTTTCCAATTAAGAAGATAGAGCCAAAATACTGGACAACAATAGTAGGTCAACTAAGAGGGAGTGATTAGAGGTATACAATTTTAAGATTCCTATATTTTTGGAAGCAGAATCTGCATTTTATTTTACTTGGAGCTTTGTTAAATTATATACAATTTTAAAGGTAACCACTAAAAGAATAAAAGTAGAGTGTGTAATGTACAAATAGAGTGAAAAAATAATCTGAAACACATCAGGAGAAAAAAAAAGAAACATGAAAAACATAGCAAAGAGATCACCAAAGAAGATGGCAGAAATAAATATAATTCATCAGTAATCGTAAGAAATGTATACAGTAGTCCCCCTTTACCCATGGTTTTGCCTTCTGCGGTCTCAGTCACCCACAGTCAACCGTGGTCCAGGAGTAGGTGACCCTCCTTCGGACGTTTTGTCAGGAGGTCAAGAGTATCCTAACGCTACCTCATAGTGCCCACGTCATTCCCGTCACTTAATCTCATCATGTAGACATGTTATCCTCTTACATCATCATGAAAAGAAGGGTGAGGGGCAGGCGCCTGGCTGGCTTAGTCAGGGGAGCATGAGACTCTTGATCTCAGGATTTTAAGTTCGAGCCCCACATTGGTTGTAGAGATTACTTAAAAATAAAATCTTAAAAAAAAAAAGAAGGGTAAGTACAAGACAATAGGGTATTTTGAGAGAGAGAGAGAGAGAGAGAGAGAGAGAGAGAGAGACCACATTCACCTGACTTTTATTAGAGTATATTGTTATATTTGTCCTGTTTTATTATAAATTATTATTAATCTCTCACTGTGCCTAATTTATAAATTAAGCTTTATCATATGTACGTATGTATAGGAAAAAACAGTCTCTATAGAGTTCAGTACTTTTGCGGTTTTAGGCACCTGGGGGTCGTGGTTAAGGGAGGACTACTGTACCGATGTTTTTTTAGCCTCAAAAATAATGTTTCTGATTGTAAAAGTGCTTTCGCCCTCCCTGTGTGTGGCCTTGGAGCAGTGCCCACAGAGGGTGGTGCAGGGGCCATGGTGGCTTTCTCCTGTACCCTGGCAGCCCCTTAAGGACCAAGCATGACCTCAAGGTGCCTGGCCTGACGCAGCCATTAGCCAGCATCTGAGATTCTCCTCCTGGTGGCAGGTCACGATGGCAAATGTTTCTCTATTACGGCATCTTTTAGGATGCTTGTTTCTCACGCTGAGTCTGTATTCAACACTAAAAGGAAATGTGCCTCTGAGGGAAATGAGGAAGGTGGAGCCATGGAACCTATGTTTCCAAGGAGGAGATTATCTTGAGGGGTGCAAAGCAACCACCAGAACACCCAAAGGATGAGAAGGACCCTTCAAAATCTGGAAGCAGATCTCACTCTAGAGCAGATAATAGAAATGAAAGGAAAGCAAATCTTGAAAAAAACGGAAGGACTTGTGTTGGCTATCCAGAAAGTCAGGAAAGAAATTTTTTAGATGAATTTTTGTCCCAAGTCTACTAAAGAAAAAGGAAGAGAGAATGAATTCTGGTGGAACAACAGGGCTCTGAGCATTGAGAAAATATTCTCAGCGCGTTTACATGGATTTTAAGACAAAAAAAAAAAAAAAGCAATGCTTTGCTGATGCTTTTTCCTTTAACTTTTACTTAAGATAGTGCTTCTAATAAAATGGATAAACATAGCTTATCCAAGTTGAAAGCAGGAATGAGAAGTACAGCCCATCCCATCTTAAAGAACTCTTACTGGTTCCCAGAGATCTCAGCCATCACTAGGTGCAGCCCACAAATAGCCTGAAGTACCTGATGTAGAGCTAGGCTGCCACCAACTGGTGGACCATATTTGTTCCAGGAAGTACCACTGACTTGTATTTCTAGTGCTCGACCTTTGGACATTTCCTCTCTTGAAATGAAAGCTAAACCTAAAATCACACTTTATCCCAAATTGGCTTTGCTTGTTGCTATTTTCCACCACATAAATAGACACTGGAGCTCGCTGGGACCCCACTCTTAACTTCTCGAGAAAGGGGTTCAGAGCTGTCCAACATCTGGTTAACCACTGGATTAGCTGAGAGTCTTTCATTTGTAAGGTAAGAAATTCAACTCAAACTTCTTATGTCCCAAATCTGAACTTATTTGCTCCTATAACTAGGAAGTCCAGCTGGGGAACTGGTCTCAGAGACCCCCAACACTCAAGCCGCGTGTGGATCTGGAGTCCGAGAGCAAGGTTTGCCTTGTTGTTCCCTTGCGCTCCACACTCAGCACCCTCACTGACTCAGAGGGCCTTTCCCCAAGGAAGGATCAGGATTGTTACAGCAGGAAAGCAAAGAGAAGAAAAAAAAAAAAAAAAAAAACGAAAACAGTGTTTATCTCTTTTCAAGTTCTAAACATATTTAAAATTTTCACAACACAGATTTTTTAAAGAGCTTTGGATTTGCAAAACCAGAGACTTTTGAGAGAAGAAAGGCTTACTGAGAATCAAAAGAGCTAAACCCCAAAGGAATCAGGGGATGGGGTCTGTGCCTTAACCAACATATAGGACAATAAATAGTTGGTGCTGGCCCCCACAGATCAAATTAGGATTGCCCAGATGTGGAGTTTGAAAGAGGAAGGGATGGAGCATGATCTGGAAGGAGGCTGGCAATTCTATGAGCAGAGGAGTGCACCTGGGGGGACTTTTCCAAGGGGAAATGGGGTCAGCACTGGGGCATTGCCCAGGCTTCTGCTCCAGCAGCATTTGAGACAAGTACCTGATTTCAATCTCCTACTGAAATGAAAAAATATATATTTTAAATAATCTTCTCAAAAGCATTGATGACCTGGAAAAAAAGTAGTGTATTCAGGACAAAAGCTATAATAGGAACATGAAGTGAGAAGAACACAGAAGCTGCTCCTCCCAAACCAGTAAATATGAGTTTGAGGTTTAAGGGACTTGCCAGTTACAGAGTACAAGAAAAAAAAAAGCCCCATAAAATAGGAGATATCAGCCTATAAAGCTGGGTTCTGTAAAGAGCCAAACCCCTTCCATGACCAGCTTCATAATTTATGGGGCTCGGTGCAAAATGAAAATGCAGGGCACCTCATTCAAAATTATTAAGAATTTTAAGACAGTAATAGCAGAGCATTAAACCCAGTAAGGGGCTCTTCTGAACTCACTGCCCTATGTAACCCCTTGTGGTGTGAACTACGCGGGAGCCCAACTCCCACCATCTCCAGCAGACCTCATTTCTAAACAGCCACCACACAGCCTTCATGGGGGTTTGCAGCTGAAATTCATACTGTCTGGGTCATTCCAAAATACCTCCAGCCAGGAATTTAGTGTAAAGGAGACTTGGGTTGGTAGTGCCCCAAGGAGCTGGCCAGAATCCAAGACAAGTCCTGTCTGATGGAATCCAACTTCAATTCAAGGGCTAACATCAATCCCCCTACTTACAGAACAAGGTAAAAACAGTTCATCGTCACAAATCATATACTACACAAGGAAGCAGGCCACCATGAACAAGAACCAACAGAAATAAGAAAATTGTAAAAAAAAAAAAAAGACCGGGGGCACCTGGGTGGCTTGGTCAGTTAAGCCTCTGACTCTTGGTTTCAGCTCAAGTCATGATCTCAGGATCTTGAGATCAAGACTGGTGACGGGCTCCACGCTCAGTGGGGAGTCTGCTTGAGATTCTCTGCCTTTGCCCCTCCCCACCATTCATGTGCACTCTCTCTCTCCCAATCTCTCTAAAATAAATAAATACAATCTTCAAAAAAAAAAAAGAAAATTGTAAACAAAAAAAACTTACAAAGACTTTTCTATTGTTGGCCTTATCAGACATAGAATATTAAAAAGCAATATAGTATGTTTGTGTTTTTTTTTAATTAAGGTCCTGGGGTGACACTCCGCTACAGTTTTGCAAGATGTTACCATTGGAGGAAACTGGGTAAATAATACATGGGATTTCCCTGTATTATTCCTCATAACTCCATGAGAATCTACAATTACCACAAAATAAAAAGTTCTAATAAAAATTTGAGGAAAAGCTAGATAATATGAGCAGTGAACAGGATAATTAAAAGGATGAACAAGTAAATTTTTTTTTAAAGATTTTATTTATTTGACAGAGAGAGACATAGCTAGAGAGGGAACACAAGCAGGGGGAGTGGGAGAGGGAGAAGCAGGCTTCCCACTGAGCAGAGAGCCCGACGTGGGGCTCAATCCCAGGACGCTGGGACCATGACCTGAGCCGAAGGCAGACGCTTAACAACTGAGCCACCCAGGCACCCCAAAAGGATGAACAAGTAAATTTTTAAAAAGTAAGTAGGACATCTAGAATTGAAAAGGAAAGAAGGAAGGAAGGAAGGGAGGTGAACTGGAAGGAATGTAATGTTCCAAAGAATTTTTGCAGAGAACAAAGAACAAAGAATGTTCCAAAGAAATTTTGCAAAATGCAGCACAGAGAGAAAAAGAGATGGAAAAACCTGACCGAGAGGTTAAGAAACGAGTAGGACAGAGTAGGTAGATCTAACAGGTCCAATTAGAGCTCTCGATGAAGAGGAGAAAGTTAGAATGGGGAAGAGGAAACACTTAAGGAGCTGACAGCTGAGAATTTTCCACAGTTGGTGAAGGACAGTAATCCATACCACACATGTCATAATAAAAATGCATGACACAACAGCCATGATGAAAAGAGGATTACTTCCAAAGGAACGAGATCAGGCAACTGACTTTTTTGACAATTCATTTAGAACTTTCCCACACACACTAAGAACCTTCCAATAATTTCCCATCAGCTTCCGGATAGAGACCAAAATATTCTGCATGTTCTACAATGCCATGCGCTAATAGTCTTTAGGAGTCACCCGTCCCTCTAGCAATCTGCGCTCCACGGTCTTCTTCCAATTTCTGGTGTAACTGCTATATTCCCTCCTGACTGGAAACTTCAGGCATGACACTCTGTCTGCATCACTTCCCACTCTCTCCCTCCTTCGCCTTGTTAACTGCTCCTCATCCTGCAGGACTCAGGCCAAACTTCGCTTCCTTAGGAAGTATAGTACACATTTGTGGAATCCGTGTTCGTTCTTTGTTTGCTTAACAGCCCAACATCTGAGCTCCACTTCTGCCTCAAGGGGAGTCTTATAAATTATATACTCTGGCTGATAAGGTTTCAAACTTCATATTCAGAATAGCTATTAGAAAGTATTCAGCCTGGGTGGCTCAGTCCATTAAGCCATCTTGCTTTTGGCTCATGTCATGATCCCAGGGTCCTGAGATCAAGCCCCCCCCCCGCGTTGGGCTCCACACTCAGCAGAGAATGGGCTTGAGATTCTCTCCCTCTGCCCCTCCCCCAACTCTCTCTCTCTCTCAAACAAATAGATAAATTTTTAAAAAAGTATTCAGCATATGCAGTAGGACTACCAACAAGTGAAACTTATTTTCTGGGGTGGTTTAGTAAAATGTCTCCTTACTGAATAGTGAGAGTTCTGTACTTTTTTTTTTTTTTTAAGATTTTATTTATTTATTTGACAAAGAGAGACAGTGAGAGAGAGAACACAAGCAGGGGGAGTGGGAGAGGGAGAAGCAGGCTTCCTGCGGAGCAGGGAGCCCGATGCGGGGCTCCATCCCAGGACCCTGGGATCATGACCTGAGCTGAAGGCAGATGCCCAATGACTGAGCAACCCAGGCACCCCTGTACTTTTTTTTAAATCAAGAAAACATATTATTTTTCTTATGTGAAGTACTCTATCTTCAGATTTTCTAAATTCCAACGCAAATTCAGTTGAAGAGTATTTAGGTGAAACACTTTTATAAAGCGGCAAAGCCATTTTTTAAGAACATAGGATCAAGAAGTCTCTCTTCCTTTTGCATGTACAAAGGGTAGAAAGTTACCAAATCCACAAAGTGTGCCAGGGTCTTACTGTCTCTCAGTACTATAATTAGTCATTCTTCTGACTTTTCAAAGCAAGATGATTTGGGCTCTAAATACATATGGCTTTGGTTCAAGTACAAAATCTTTGTTTGGGGTAGTCTGGAGGCACTCAGTGAGTTTTCAGGTGGAGGATGATATACAGAATTATTAATTTAAATGACACTCTTTATCAGAATCCTGAGAGAGGGAAACTTCATCATGAAATCTTTTTCACCCTCTTTACCTTTTCTTAAGATAGCTACTGAAAAAGCAATTTGTAGAAAAACCTTTCAGGAGTGACTTCTAAAAGATAGCTGTGAAAGCAATGAATATCAATTCAATTTTTCAGTCCAAGGAGGCATAAAAACAAACCAAAA
Organism: Mirounga leonina; assembly: GCF_011800145.1. Lineage (NCBI taxonomy): Eukaryota > Metazoa > Chordata > Mammalia > Carnivora > Phocidae > Mirounga > Mirounga leonina. The sequence continues at coordinate 19,465,268 of NW_023270807.1, forward strand.
TATGTACCATGACATCTCCATTCACTTAACTCTCTTATAATCTGTACAGAACTGTACAAAATGAAAGGTGAAAAGATTCTCCTATACTTCACCCTCTTTTTATCTCCAATATTTCATGATAAAAAAGCAGATATCCTAGTAGAGCATAGCGACTCTGATTAACAATACTGTACTGCATATTTGAAAGTTGCTAAGAAAGTAGATCTTAAAAGTCCTCATCACAAGAAATAATTTTTTTATAACTGTGTGGTGATGGGTAGTAACTAGACTTATCATGGTGACCATTTCGCAATATATGCAAATATCAAATCATTATTTTGTATGCCTGAAACTAATATAATGCTATATGTCAACGATACCTCAAAAAAGCATATATCCTAAAATAGGTATCTATTTGCATTCATACACATTTTTGCACAAAAGCCATTATGTTGTTCTGCACCTTGTTTTTTCTTTTTTCATTTAATAGTATATAAGAAACAATTTGCCACTGAGAAGGTCTAACTGTATGAATCATGACTTTACAATAAAAGAGAATAAAAACTTTAGGACCCTTACACAGTGGTATTTTGGCCTAGCCTGAAAACCTCAGAGGCAACTAGCATTTTCAGATAAGTTTTTAGATGACTTTCGTGGCCAAAAAAAAAAAAAAAAAAAGGTCTCGGTTTTGGAGGTAAACCTTCCTATATTTGATTTCAAGCTATAGAATTTACCAGTTATGTGTCTTTGGGAAAGTAAATTGACCTGAGCCAAAATGGAACAAACAGCACCTAGATTACGGGATTGTTGTGAGCATCAATGAGATATGTATATAATGTAATTAGTGCTGTGATCACATAGTAATCCTTCAGAAATTGTAGTTTTTTAAAAATTTAGGTGTGCAGGAAGCCTCCATTTTCCACATTAGCCTTCATCTTCCCTTCTAGGAAAGCCATGTGGGTCTTTAGCAGTAAGTCCTCCCAGACTTGGCATCCTGATTTAGTGACCAAGATCATTTTCTGGACCACCACGAAGCAGTTACTTAACCTGTGCACTTCAGTCATGACTAAATCTTCTTCGTTTGTATCTGAATCTTCTTTTTTACAAGAAGTGTTTCCTCTTGTTTGGCAGAACACTGTGTACCCAGTTAGGATGTCTCCAGTGTCACAGAGAAGCCCAAGCGCTTGGCATGGCTCTAGTCCCAGAATCACCTGAAGCTGGCTGCAACCCATGTCGCCATTCTTCCCAAGGTGGCCTCTCCATGACTCTCTCCATCAGCATCCTCATCTCCACTCCCTCCCTGCGCCCTGCTGCTAATGCTCTGTCTGTGTTACTTTCTGGGCTGTCTCTCGTGGGGCCCCTACACCTTTCCCACACATTAGTAAGTAACCCCTCCTGGACCTGGGGCAGGCCACCCTGACTGAAACACTTCCCAGCTTCTCCAGGACACTGGAGAAACTCTTTGGGAGTCAGGACCCACTTTTTTCTTGCCTGTGATTCTCTCTTATAAAAGCTCCATGCTCAGGCGGAAAAGGTTCAGTAAAGGCTGGGAGAAGCTCTGGCATTACAAAATAGGAATATAAAATATGTGATCGCAGGAAGCCTTCCCTGAAAGTACTTTCTTTCCATCCAAGATGAAACGCTGAGGGTTGAAGGCTGAGGGCTGAACGCTGCTCTGTCTCTGCTGGTCCCCTGTCTGTGTAGCCCACCTGTGGTTGGGTTCCTGGGCTGGTTCTCCTGGGAAACAAACCCGGGTCTCCACTGTTCCCTCTTGAGTTTGCCGCAGGAAATCCGCGCACGTGTGCTATTATGGGAAGTGTTTCAGGGCATCTGGGAAAGCCACCGTAGCCCCCGGGGCAGCTAGCTTTCGATCCGTGAAACGGACACGTGCCATGTCTCTACTCAGGTAAACCACTTTTTCAAAGAACCTCCAAATTCCCTTCTCTCCGTATCTCTAACGGAGTCTGCTGTCCTGGTTACTGCAAGAAAGCCTCATTACTCAAAGTTGTTTGAAGCAAATCTCACCTTTTACCTTTCGTTTCCACTCTTCTCCTAGTAAATTTCCAAAGGAACGATCCCCGCTGGATACTTTATTCTGTGCTTGTTTTATTAGGACCTACCCACCTCGCCCCGGCTGCTGAAGTGCTGAGCTACCCGCCTCCGAGCTCCTGCTGCTGCTCTGCCCTGCCCTCTAGTGGCATAAGGATGTCAGAGCAGCGGCCTCTCCGCCTTCCCGCTGCTGGAGGCTGCCAAACATGAGCCTTCAGCCCTGGCAATTTCTAGTAATAGAGTTCTTGCTTGATGCAGCTCTCTTGCCAGAAGAGGATCGACTTTAAGAGATAGCAGCTGTCTTGGACCCTAGTTTGAGTCAAAGTGCCCAAGAAATGTAGGCCATCCTGATGCATACAATATGTCACTTTGGAGTAACTACTCTGGGATCCTTTGATGTGAGCCTACAATTCAGCATACTGGAGGAAGGATGGCAAGGTGTAAGAGATGCAACCATCCATCCATCCATCCATCCATCCAACCATCCATCCATCCTCCATCCACCCACCCACCCAACCATCCATCCAACCATCCATCCACCAATCCAGCCATCCATACATCCAGCCAGCCATTCATCCACCCACCCACCCACCCATCCAACCATCCATCTATCCATCCATCCATCCATCCATCCATCCATCCATCCATCCATCCATCCATCCATCCATCCATCTACCTATCCAACCATCCATCCATCCATCCATCCATCCATCCATCCACCCACCCATCCATCCACCCAACCATCCACCCATCCATCCATCCATCCATCCACCCACCCATCCAACCATCCATCCATCCATCCATCCATCCATCCATCCATCCATCCATCCAACCACCCATCCAACAATCCATCCATCCATTTATCTATCTAACAACTATCTGAAACTTTGTTATAAAGAAGTTGGCTTATACAATTACAGAAGCTGAGAAGTCCCATAATCTACAGTCTGTGAGCTAAAACCCCAGGAAAGCTGGTAGTATAATTCCAGGCCGAGTCTGAAGGCATGAGAACCTGGAGTGCCAATGGTGGAAGTCCCAGTCCAAGGGCAGGAGAAGACCTACATCTCAGCTCATGCAGTCAGGCAGAGAGAGAAAATTCAACCTCCCTCTGCTTTTCAGTGTTATTCATGTTCCCAGCAGATTGGATGATGCCCACATTGGGGAGGGCAATCTCCTTCACTCAGTTCACCAATTCAAATGCTTATCTCTCCTAGAAACACCCTTATAGCTACACAGAAATAATGTTTAGTCCGTTTATCTGGATGTCCCATGGCCCAGGCAAGTTGACATGTAAAGTTCACCATCCTAGGGAAAAACTATTTGAAAGATGATGTAACCTGACAAAATTAAGTAATGTGCTGGCATAATAATGAGAAGAGGTAAATGGTAGCAATGTCAGCCTTATAGACGCTACAAGATAAAGAATTCAAAATTACTAACCATCATCACACATACTTCATGAGGAAGCAGAGGAGGGGCGGCCAACCAACGTCCAGAATGAAGCCAAGAAGGAACTTCAGAGGCTGGGGCATCTCACTCTCTTGTTCTGAGATGAGGCTGGGAGCCCCAGGGAAGGGCGGAGTAGTATCCTGAGCATCCTGAAGGGAGGACAGAAGGAAGACCAAAGGGAGCAACTTCCAGATGTCCTTTCAGAGGAGGAGACTCTTTAGGAAAAAAAAAAAAAAAAAAGACTCATGAGAACAGAAAGAAAGAAATAGTTTGCAACATTCTCCATCCTCTGTGTATTCATTTTCGTTTTAATGTTATTTTTGGGGGGATAACATATTTTCTCTTCAAACCATTCCAGGCATTGAAAGTACAAAAAGTTAGCATAGAAGATTCAGTTCATTTCTGCTGCTCAGGAGAAGAAGGTGAAGATGCCCATATCCCAACTGGAATTTTGTGTTTTCCCTCTGGAAAGTCACCAGTGTATCACTCAGTAGGCTTCCACTCTGACTTCATATTAGAATAATCTTGATATTTTCTTTTTTTAAAAAAATTTTTAAGGTCTTATTTATTTATTTGAGAGAGAGAGAGAGAGCACGAGCAGGGGGAGGGGCAGAGGGAGAGAGGAGCAGGCTCCCAGCTGAGCAAGGAGCCCGATGCAGAACTTGATCCCAGGACCCTGAGATCACGGCCTGAGCCGGAGGCAGATGTTCAACCAACCGAGCCAAACCAGGTGCCCCTAATCTAGAGATTTTCTAAAATTAAATCGCAACTGGGAGGGGGTATGGGGCTGGACATTTTGATTGGGAAGCTCCCCAACTGACCTTGGTGTGGCCAGGACTAGCCCATTCCATTAGCACTTGGCTAATATACAGTGTACTCCAGGCACATTTGGTGGATTAGGTAGACATTTTGGAGAAATGGAGACGGGTTCTACCATGACTCCTAGACTGGCCTGCAGAGCTCCCACGTGTACCCCTACACACACAACGGGAATGATATTCAAACGGCTTTATTTCACAGCACTGTGGTCAGGTTATTGTTTTCTTCCTAAATTGCTTTTATTCCAAACCTTCTGAAATCTAGAAAAGTTTATAGTTAAAAAAAATACAACAACAACAACTGTTTCTCTGTACCAGCTACTGACTTTTATCTCTTATTTTGTATTTGGGTATTTTTTTCCCCCTGTCATGTATTCTATGTATACTGAAAGCATTTTCTCAAAAAACCCTTTCCTTCTGCCTTGTCTTTCTCCTTGACTCAGTGCCTACTGATTTGGTCTTTGAACCCCCAGCACTTTTGCTCCTTAAGTCTGTGGGGAAATGCTGCCTGCTCATGAGCCACACCCAAATCTGACTTAGCTTCTCCTCCTCGCAGCCATACTGCATTTGGAAAATGAGTGTCTTTTTTTTTTTTTTTTTAAAGATTTTATTTATTCATTTGAAACACAGAGATACAGAGAGAGAGAGAGCATGAGCAGGGAGAGAGGCAGAGGGAGGAGAAGCAGGCTCCCTGCTGAGCCAGGAGCCCGATGTGGGCCTCGATCCCAGGACCCTGGAATCATGACCTGAGCCGAAGGCAGATGCTTAACCATCTGAGCCACCCAGGCGCCCCTGGAAAATGAGTGTCTTGATGAATTCACCTATGTTGGCCTTGCTGCCTAAACTGTAAGCCTGTAGAAGGAAATAACAGCTTGGATTGATTTCTCCAGTCTTGGACATATGGAAAGGGCTGAAACATTTTAGTAGATGTAAATTATCAAAGGCAAGATTCTCTTCTTCAATGTAAAACTAAATTTCAATGCAATTTTCATGTCGTGCTTGCCTGTTCTTCCTTCTACCCCTAACCTTCAGAGGTGATGCACACACTGGGTGAAGTTACGAGGTGCAGAGACTTCTCAGGGCAGAGGTCTGCCAAGCCTTCAGCCCCTTGGCTCAGAACTTCAACCTTCTGCAGGAGGAAATGTGCGAAAGTGGTCTGCTCCGCCCTCTAGTGGTCGCCAAGTTGCAGAACACCTTCAAAGACTAGGAGTTTTTACTATGTAAAAACTCTCCAGAATGGTATTGAAACTCCAGTTTGTTTAATACTCTGTGTATTACATACACAACTATTATCTCAGCCTTCATTAGCTGCTTAAATAAGAGGCTTGCAGTCCTTTGGTTAAGGGTCTGTAGTCATACATGGGAGGATCTCTCTGGAAGGGAGTTTCAGATCAGAGTCCTTACCACTGTAAATGTTGGGGGTCCCAGCAGCATCCCACAGGCCCCTTCAAATGTTTTCTCCCTTCCGTGTCCAGGTATTTTCCCATAAGGCACAGGAGCACCTGTGCAGATCAGGTCTGGTAAGGCTCCAGGTATTATAGTCCCTTAGGTTAAATACTCAAGCAAAAGTCTACAATAACAACCCAATGTGGTCCAGAACAGTTGACCTAGTATGTACCCCCAGGTGTTTAATCAAGCCTCACTGACTTAAAGAAAGTCACTTTGTTTCTGAGTTTTGTTGTTGTTGATAGTGGTGGTGGTGTGGTAATTTTTCATTTGTTTGCTGGTTTTTTAATTCAATCATGACGATAGAAACTGTGGCTGGGGTTTGGGGGAAGAAATCTAAAATATCACTGAAGCCAGCAGCTTTATGGAACCTACCACATAAAATGTCTTGATAAGGGGAAAGGACATTCTGATTCTGATCTGACCTTTCTCAGATAGGGGCTATGTAGAAGATGAGGAAAAATATGAGGAAGAACATAGCATCTGCAGAGAGAATATGCCCACGGCCTGCGAACAGTGCTGTCTTCTGTGGATGGTATTTTGTCGGCAAATTGCAAACATTTTCTCCAAATTGCAGGCACATTTTGAGTCCTGACGATGTGGTTCATGAAGCAATTTGTAGTCAGTTTCTTTCACAAAATGATGATGTTTAAGAACATCTTGCAATTAGGTCAAAGGAAAACAGTGTTTATTCTATGAGCTGAGAACAGGCTGCAAGCCTGAGTTCTCATTAACCCAGTGGTTGATTCACTAATGTCAGGCGTCTGTTGTGAAGGAAAGCATGGAAGCAGTTCCGCAGGTAACATTTTGCAAGGGGCCCTCTTTATAACAGCTGTCTGCTTGGACAAATGGTGGTGGCAATGCATGCACACCCTAATGCCTTGAAACATTTACCTGATGAAACCTTTACCACAAACTGGGTTCTTCTCACCTCAAATCCGATTGTGAGAAAATGGAGATTTTTTTCCCCTCAACAAATGTGTACAAGAGAGGTCCCTGGAAATAAGCAAGTGATCACAGATCAAAGTATTAGCCCATGCATTCTGAACAAACACAAACAGCAAGGCTCAAGAGAGAAAGCTCGGTTTTGTTTTCAGTGCTCTTAGATCACAATCGGCTCCTTCAGAGCCCCAGAGAACCAGGCGCAGAACAGTCCTTGTTCCACATTATGCTTTCCTTTTGCAGAGTTAAGGCTTTGACTGAAATGCTAACTGTGGAAAAACAGATCTGCTTAGGAGCCTGTAGGTTTCCACTTTATTCCACTTAATGATAGTGATGAAATCCCCCTCTGGTAAAGCTCCACAATCCTGTGAAAAGTGTCGAAGAGATTAATTAATGAAAAAAGAGCGATTCACCTGGTACCTCAAAGTTGACAGATGGATAGAAAATTAACCTTAGTAACTTCAGTATTCCTGCCGCCCAAATTCCTCTGTCCATTCTTTTTTTTTTTTTTTTAAAGATTTTATTTATTTATTTGAGACAGAGAGAATGAGAGACAGAGAGCATGAGAGGGAGGAGGGTCAGAGAGAGCAGACTCCCTGCTGAGCAGGGAGCCCGATGCGGGACTCGATCCCGGGACTCCAGGATCATGACCCGAGCCGAAGGCAGTTGCTTAACCAACTGAGCCACTCAGGCGCCCTCTTTTTTTTTTTTTTTTAAAGATTTTATTTATTTATTTGACAGAGACACAGCGAGAGAAGGAACACAAGCAGAGGGGGTGGGAGAGAGAGAAGCAGGCCTCCCGCCAAGCAGGGAGCCCGATGCAGGGCTCGATCCCAGGACCCCGGGATTATGACCTGAGCCGAAGGCAGATGCTTAACGACTGAGCCACCCAGGTGCCCCTTCCTCTGTCCATTCCTGATAACACATTAAACACACACACACACACACACCTCTTTTAGTCCTTTTGGCAAGTGTGTTTGTTTTCTGGTGTTTCTTCACGTGGGAGACAGGTTAAGGAGAGAAAGGATTACCTATGGGGAGGGAAGAAGCTGATTTAAGAACATTAATCTTTTTGCCAAAGGCATATACCTGGACATAGCAAGACTCTGACCTCTGTTTAGACAGGAACCCAAACTCGAGCTCTCATCCTCAATGCCTCCTTTTCCCTCCTGTGCAGGGCTGCCCACCCCCAGTCCTTACTTCCCCTTACTGCCATCTGTCACCATCCTCCTCTTGAAGGAAAGCTGCCTTTGGAATAACCTGCCCCTCTTGGCTCTTGACTGATAAGGGCTGGAGAAAATGCTGCATGGAGACATAGCTTTGAGATTCTCTCTAATGGCAGGTGCCCACCGAAGAATCTCAAAAGATCTTCCACTTCCTTCCCACTCTTTAATTTTGTTGTGAGATCAGGGAGAGCAAATGTGGAACTTCCCATTTTAAAATGTGGGTTGTTGGGGCTGAAAATCTTAATGGAGTTGGTCTGAGCAAAATTATGAAATAGGTATTTGGTATCTTCCTTCATCTTTAGCTTCTTGCCCTCCCCATCTGCCCTCCCTTCAATTCCTCTTCCTTCCCTGCTTATTCAGTGCAGAACCTTCCAAGAGCAACTTCTCGGCTAGCTCTCAGCCCTTCCACCTTCCACCTCTTTAGCTGATCACCAGTAGGGTCTCAAGGCACACTGCATTTTAACAAGGCATCTTAATTCTCAGCTAGTGGGTAGGGATCCTCTCTATCCCCTGGGATCATGCTCCTAGAGAGGCTGCCTTGGGATAGATATGGTCAAATTCCCTGGAAAAATCAGGGAGAGTTCTAGCACTCTTACTCTCTAACTAGCATAACCTGCGAAGTGTGGATTTTCTTTAAACAGAAGATTGGCAACAGTTACTGATGTGAATTTTTCTGTTTTCATTGGCATTTTGATCTTGGATTTCTTAATACTTTAATCAAGCAGCTACTGCTTTCATGGGACACAATGATTTTTTTCAGATACAACATTTTTTTTTTTTTCCCCAAAAGGAACAAGCCTGGGTAAGCAAAGATCTGAGTTCTCATTCGTATCTGCCCCTCAGTAGCCGTGTGACCTTGAATAAGTTGCATCCATTCGTTCTACAAGCATGAGAACACCAGCTCTCTGCCAGGCCCTGGGATATAATGGTGAGGAAGGCACTGAGAAACCGGCCATTACAATGTGCTCTCCAGGAGGTTTGTCCATGGCCCCAAAGAAGAGAGAGGAATGAACTTCTAAGTCTGTTTGGAGGAGGGGAGGACCTTTCATAAAGCAGGTAGAATGCCGGCTCTGATGCTATGAAATACTTTGTCAGCCATATTAGACCACAAGCTTTTTGACAGCACCTACTGATTTGAAAACTCTATCTTGAAATACATATATATTTCTGTTGGTAATGGTGGTAGTTAACATTTGATTGCACACATGTGCCTTTCAACTTTTCAAGGTTAACAAATGTCTCACCTCCCAACTAATTGAAAGACTTTAGAACACTCTCAGCCAAAATCTCCTCCATCCTGTTTTAATTCCATCCTCTTTTTTAAAATCGCAAACCAATCATTATGATGTAGCTTTATACAATCAAGGCTTATTTAGAATTATCTAAATATTTATTAATTTCTTTGCTTATTATGCCTTTTTGCATATCACTCCTTCCATTTTAATTCAATTTTGTTCTTCCTGAAGTAGAGTTTGTTATAGGTGCACCCCCAATTATTATTATTATTGCTTTAATGATAATTTAGTCTGGCATAGAATTTTAGCTTGATGACTATATTCCGTCAGCACCTTGAAGATATGAGTGCACGGTCTTCTGACTTACAGTGTTGCTATTGAGAATTCTCATATCAATCTACTCATTGTACATTTCGGGTACATTTTTCTGACTTTTGCTGCTAAGATCTTTGTCTTTGCTACTCTGCTGTTTCACTACAGTGTGTTAGGGGTGGATTTACTTTTACTTATCTTGGTCAGGACTTTGTGAACTTTCTGAATCAGATGACCTATGTGTTTCATACATCTTGGAAAATACTTAGTCATTATACCTTCCAATCTTGCCTCTTCCTCTTCCTCTTCCTCTTTTTTTTTTTTTTTTTAAATATATTTTCCTTTTGGAACTCCTGTTAGGTAACATTTCATCTCGTCCTCAATGTCTCTTCATCTCTCTTCATATTTTTCATCTCTTAATCTCCCTGTGATTCATACTCACACCTACCCTCTGGTATGACAGTGCTCTCTTAGCTCTTCCAAACCTGTCTATTTAGAGTTTTTAATTTCAACAAATGCATCTTTGTGTTTGTTTCTTCCCCCCCGCCCTCATCTTTGCAGTTTTATTTGTCTCCTGATTCTTAGTGTTTTATGTCTTAAACTCTTAGGCATCCAGTCATGCTATTCGCGGTGTCTGTGGGGTCTTGCTCACTGTGGCCTGTGTTTTAGAATTTTAGACTGTGAGTTTATATCCAGTGAGCCTTTATCTGTGAAGATCCTGTGAGGCCTGGATTAGAGGCATGGTCCTTCAGCAAGCTATATATTTGCTCTGAAAACATGGTACTTTGAGTTCCATGCCTTGCATGAGGCCTGGGCCGCATCTCCTGTCTCCATGTGCATATTTATATACCAAGCTTTGGGCTACTGGGTGAACATTCTCTTCTGTCTCCTGCTTCCTCCTCAGAACAACCATGTACTTACATCCTCTGTGTTGCTCTGGTTTTCAGTTTTGGCTGCTTTCTCATACTTTCCCACAGTTTCTTGTAACCTCAGCCATGCATTTAGAAGAAAGTTTGGTATAATTCATTCAGCATTTCTAAGTGTTTTATAGTTGGAGGCACTACAATTGTCTATATAGTTAGAAATGGACAACCCTATGCACTCTAAGAGCCAGAGCACAGAAGAATTTTAACTAGGTGACATCATTTCATTAGGTGAAAGGGTGGTCATATTCACTGCTAACATGCTAATGAGACTCAGCCACCGTTAACATGCTGTCACCTCAAAAATAGGGAAGGCTGGACTGCAGTGAATCAAGAACAAAACTTCTGTTTTTTAAGGGAAGAGATGACCAAGGAGAAAATGGTCGAGACGTCGGGGGCCTTGGAGATTAATGTATTCATTCATTCATCAGGGTTTATGTTTGTTTTGTTTTTTTAAGTAGGCTCCACGCCCAGTGTGGAGCCCAACAGGGGGCTTGAACTCAAGACCCTGAGATCAAGACCTGAGCGGAGATCAAGAGTCTGACGCTTAACAGACTGAGCCATTTGGGTGCCCCCATTCATCAGTTGTTTGATGGATGTTTCCTATGATGCAGAAACTGTTGGGGATTGAGTTCTTCCTCTTATAAAGCTCACCTTCTGGTGGGCAGCAATGCACCGTGAACAGTAAACAAATGATTGAATAACATAGCTGCAGATGGTAATAAAGGCTACCCAGAAATATGGGGACTGGGAGGTGTTAGTTTCCTTGAGGAAGAAGCACAAGCTGAGCCCTAAGAAATGAGAAGGAGCCAATCATGAGAGAAGCTAGCGAAGGGCTCCCCAGTATGAAGACAGTGTGCAGTCCAGCTGGTGGAGAACATAAGGAATCTGAGTGAGACACCAGAGCAGACAGACAGTCCTGGGAACACAGAAAGCAACTCTGCCAGATTTGGCCGCAGCTGGGGCTCTGATGGTACCTTTTCTGTTCTCCAATCCCCAGCTTCCCGCACGTCACTAATCCTCTTGCTAGCTGTCTTGTTCAGCCTCGTCGTTAAGCAGGCTGCCATCCACCACATCAAATATTTCTAAGTGCTTACATGAGCTGTAGGAATACCTAGAACACCTGCTTCTGTGGTATTTTATAGCTCTGGGTCCAAATCCTCAGAGCTTTCACCATTAATGACTGTCTACGAGTTCTTGCACCTGTTTTTTTTTTTTTTTTTTAATTTTTTAATTAATTTATTTATTCATGAAAGTCAGAGAGAGAGAGAGGCAGAGGCAGAGGGAGAGAAGCAGGCTCTGCACTGAGCAGGGAGCCCGATGCGGGACTCGATCCCGGGACCCTGGGATCATGACCTGAGCCGAAGGCAGACGCTTAACCGTCTGAGCCACCCAGGCGCCCCGCACCTGTTGTTTTTATAGAATCCTGACTGTGTTCATGAGAATAACCACTAATTATGTTCTGGTTCAGTAAATATAAAATTTGCTATCATGGTTTTAGAAAATAAAGGAAGTGCTTGATAGATTGACAGAAAAATGTCTAGCTTTAATTGTAAAATTCCTGGATACCTTTTTTAGGTATAGATCTATAAAGCTGTGCTTCAAGTTAACAAGAACAAACACACAGCCATTTATGCGTGTTTGCATGTATTTATGTGATCATACTGGAAGACTGGAATTTACTGTGTTCCTTTTCTTGTACTATGACTCATTAGTAATTCCATACTCTTAATAGTTTTAAAACTATTGTTTACTTGATTTTGCTCTATTTTCATAATAATGATGTGAGGTCAGTGGTTTTATCCCCCTTCTTTTACAATGATTTGAAAACTGGGTCCCCAAAAAGAGGACAGATTTGTCATCATGGCTCAACAGAAAATATTACTGAGACTAGAGTAAGGGTAAAATGTGCAGTCCATCTCTGCACTAAGTGAACAATACCAACATTTACACCTTGATTTGCATTAATTCAATATTTATTTATTTATTTATTTATTTTTATTTTTATTTTTTTTAAAGATTTTATTTATTTATTTGACAGAGAAAGACACAGCGAGAGAGGGAACACAACTGGGGAGCGGGAGAGGGAGAAGCAGACTCCCCGCCGAGCAGGGAGCCCGATGCGGGGCTCGATCCCAGGACCCTGGGACCATGACCTGAGCCGAAGGCAGACGCTTAACGACTGAGCCACCCAGGCGCCCCTCAATATTTATTTTTTTAAAGATGTATTTATTTATTTAAGAGTGAGAGAGAGCATGCTCGAGAGCAGGGTAGGGGGGAAGGCAGAGGGAGACAGAATCCTCAAGCAGACTCCCCACTGAGCGCAGAACCTGACCCCAGGGGCTTCATGTGGGGCTCAACCTGGGGCTGGATCCCATGACCCTGAGATTATGACCTGAGCCAAAACCAAGAGTCAGTGCTCAACCAACTGTGCCACCTAGGCACCCCACATTAATTCAATATTTAAATAGCTATGTCGTTTCCTACCATTGTAGGAAGGCTACTGTGCATGTGTTTTCTTTTGAAATAAACACTCATTGGCCAAGATTCGTTATTGAATATCAAAAGAAAAAATTTCAATGTTTATACTCAGACATCTGTGATTTTATTTCCTTTACCTTATTTTTTGAAGACCTTTCTCTATGAAGTCAGGGTCTTCTACAATGAATTCTACGATGGGACATATTTCTGAAATATTAATCACATTAGAAGGAGTTACTTTCATTAATCCTTCATATAACAACTGAAAATAGACCTCGAGAGGAGCGTTGAGAAGGTTAAGCTCAGACATGAAGAACACTCAGTCGGAGGAGGATCCTGGCAGAGGTCTGCTTTCCTGGGGCACGGTCGTAATTTAATCTTAGCGTCAGAGCCACGAATGGCGCGACTCTTTGCAAGATTCAGGTTTGTCAGGTGACTTTTTGTGGTGGCAGTGTTGTCTCAGTGCTGGCGCTGTCCGCCTATCCCATCAAGCTCTTTGAGTACACACTTCACGACAAGTCAGAACACAAATCAGGAACGGGAAAGCTTTTCTGTTGCATCTATGTTGCATTTTAGGTTTTGTTTTACTTGCTCTAAGTAAGTCTCCTTACTTCTTGTTCTTGATGGCAAGGTACTCTGTTCCGCACTAGTCACCTATAAAACGCATCAGTTGGGAAAATCAACTGCTATAGAATCGCACACAGCTGATTTCTAACCAACCCTTGAATAGCTAAGCTTTGGGAGGGGGGAGAAACAAGGAGAAATAGCTCTTGGAAGCAAAGTGATGACCAGAATACAAGGCCTCCCAATCACCCTTTCCTTATTTATTAAGTTTTAGGTGTCATGGAAACAGATCAAAATCCCAGCAGTCATTGCCATGTTGTCATTTGATTGAACAAAATTTGGAAACAGAGACAATACTTGTCACAAAGAAATTGGAAAGAGCTGTGGGATAGGGTATAATTATTAGGTTGGGTGGGCTGGTGTAAGTTCTCTTCCTCCAACCCTACTTACAAATGTCTCCCTTAGGGCAGAATTTTGAATCATTCAAGATTCAAATAATGAAATTAGGAATTTTCTAAATTAATAACAGCTAATGTTTACTATATGATAAGTGTACAGCAAGTGATTTATATATAACAGGCTAATCCTCCCAACTACCCAGTGAGCCTGGTACCTCAGCCCCTTTATACAGATTAGGAGGTAGATGTATTTAAGCACCTTGTCCAAGGCCATACAGTAAGGAAGGGATGGAACAAGATTCGAACCCAGATAACCTCACCCAAGGCCTAAGTGCTTCATCACCAGGACATGGAGCATTGCTTGCTTGTTCTGTGCAGGGCATCTTTCTGGGTATGTCCTCAGGAATCTGACATTCTAGTATGGAAGGAAGTCAAGAGTCCGGGAAGAGGAGTTATAATGTAAAGTCCAAAATCCTTTGCCTAGTCCTCATGGACCTTTATTTTGTGATTCAACTTATTTTTCCAGTCTTTTTACCTACTACCTACCATTTTCCTACCTGAACCCTGGTGTCATTATGACGTTTCTAGAGAAGCTCTCACCTTCACAGCTCTGTTCATTGGTTTACTACTAAAATATGCTTTTCTCCGTCCCCGTTCAGATTTTCTCTAGGCTGTCCATGAAGCACTCCTTACACTTGAACTCATACCATTCCTTCCCTCCTCTTACAGTAACTGCTGTGACCAGGCATAATTCTGTGTGCTTCACATCTCTCACTGACGCAAGCCTTGAGGACACCTAGAAGGGTGTTCCGGGGGCAGGGAATGGAAAATTCAAAGGCCCCAATGCAGGAGTTTGTTAAGCATGTACCAAACCACAAGAAGGCCACTAACATCTAAGAACAACAGAGCAAAAATGAGCTATGTGAGCACTCAAGGCCAGGGGTCTTTCCATGTGTCCTGGATAACCCAACACTCAGGCTTGCCTGTTGGAGTGGTTCTTTGGAATATTATCACAATTGTTTTGTGTGTGGACTTAATAACATAACCTCAAAAGAGAGGAAATAACATTCTCAGAACTAAAAAGGAGAAATAGATAAATTCATAGTCATTATGGGAGATTTTAACACACCTCTTTCACTAAAGGTTATAAAAAGAACGAGGAGACAAAAAAACCCCCCAAAAACCAGGCTGACTACAGGGTGATTGGAAGGGAATGCCTGGTTCAGCATGCCCACCTCCACAACTTTTCCCCAGCTCTTTCACCCACGTCAAAGGTAGAGTGAGTGAGAGGTCAGATCAAAGCTCCAGAAAATAACTAAGTTCACAGGTGAATTCAGTCTCACTCGGTGTCATCAACCTCATTAGGACCAGAAACTCACTGGCTATCAGAACTAGATGACAGGTACAGAATTCTCCGTGAAAATCACTCCACTGTAATGTCTTAGTGGCGATGACTGAATCATTGTCCAAAACCCCAAAATACCAGGAAAGACACTAAAGTAACTATGTATGCATTAATTTGCTACAACAAGCTTTTCCTGTCCTTCATCAAGTCAAAACTAGCTATTCTAGGCTTTTCCTAGTCAAAACCAGTTATACCTGTTATAATACTTTACCTCCCACAGCTAGCTGGTTACAGGCATATTCTCCCCACAATTGCAAACTGAGAAAATCTACCTGATCAGAGTCACACAAATGGGAACCTAACAAACACATAGATGTCCAACTTCACTATTAATCAGATAAATGTTATAATTAAGATGAAATATTTTTCCACAGATATCATATTGGCAAAGATTTTAAAGTCTGACAACACAACTAGGAAAAAAGGAAACTCTCATATAATGCAGATGAGATTGGAAATTGGTTTGACCATTCTGGAGTGCAATTTGTTAACACCTTATAGAACTAAAGATGCACCTACTCGTCAAGTCAGACATGTCACTTCTAGGTAGAAAATGTATCAAGATCCTCAAACTCTCTGAAAAACCAAGTGTTAAAATTCCAACCTGTTGAGGATCAATATTTTTGTAAAATACAGTAAAAACATAAAACAAATGAACCTTAAAAACAGACAAAATACAAGCCTGAATAATTTTTTTTTTTATTATTAGTTCAGTAGACATCAAAGTACTCAGGTGATTTGCTTCTTAAGTTTCTAAATGCCTCTTCTCAATTTCTGTACTTTCTAGTCATTAACTAGTAATGGTCTTTGGTCCATGCTTGGAGGAGCCCTGCTAGGTATTTCTAGCCCACAGGAACAAGGAGATGCATTTAGAGGAGAATGTTCAGTGCACCACTGTTTTTAAATATAAAAAAATTGAAATTTACTACCATAGTGGATAATAAACATAGTCATACAGTGAAATACAGCACAGCAATTAAAATGAATAGAGTAGATGTACACATATTAACATGGATGAATCTTAAAACTAAAACATTGAATGAAAAAAATTGTTAACAGAATCTTTCTTGCATGATGCCATTTACAAGTTTCAAAAATACTCAAAACAACATATAAAGGTGTTATGGATATGAATGTATTTGTTCAAATTAAGGAGATTACACACCAGCTTCAGGGTAATAATTTTCCTTTGGGAAGTTTGAGAAAGAGTATGAGATTAGGGCACTTTATTTTATCTATAATGTTGTATTTCTATAAAAATTGAAATAGGTATTATATAATATAAATATTTGTTAAATTTGGGTACTGGGTACATGGGTATCATGTTATTTCCCTTTAAAAATGTTTGAATTATTGCATAAGTTTCAGTTTAAAAAGGCAATGAAAACAGTTCAAAGAAATACACTACATCTTTGAAAAATGGAAACAGTTTTAAAGTGTCATAGTTTATTTGGCCAGAATATATGTAGCTTTAGAGAAATAGACCTTATCATATTAAAACTTAATCAGTTTTAGGTTCACAACGGACTTGAGGGGAAGGTATGGAGATTGTCCCTGATACCCCTCCTCCCACGCAGGCACACCTCCCCCATCATCAGCATTTGTTAAAATTGGTGAACCTACATTGACACATCATACTGACCCAAAATCTACAGTTCACTCTTGGTGTTGTACATTCTACGGATTTGGACAAATGTATTAATCATGTACTTTTCTTTCCAAAGTTCTCTCTTAATACTGGAATAGTCCACAGACTCAGTAGGGATAATGAGAAAAGGTGCCCTGCTCTGAACACAAAATTTGTATCCCAGTTCCATCGCTTCCTATACTAACCTGTGTGAATATCAACAAGTCTCAAATCACAGAGGGAAACTTAGAGGTCACCTACTCCAACCTCCTCAATATAAAAGAAACTAGCTCAGAGAGGCAGTGAATTGACTAAGACCACATACCCATTGCTGTTGAAACTAAGATGGGGGTTGGACATTTTCTCCATTAGAAAAGTCAGTCATTTAGAAACAGAAAGATGGCACTGTAACTGCTCCATGTGTCTATAAGTCTTGATTTCAGACATTTAAATCCAGGTCTCTTCTTTAAAACTCAGTTGAGGGACCTCTGGCTCATAAGAAGCACAGAAAGAAGGCTGGCTTTGGAGTCAGGCAGATCTCGGTGTGAATTCCAGCCCTGTTCTGTGCTGAGAGCTGTGTGGCCTTGAGCCCACGTTTACTCATCTCCAAGGATGGGGAAGAATAAATTACAAATCACATAAAGAGTCCCTGGCACATGATGGACACAATAAGTGTCTAATGAACACTTTCTTTCACCATCCTTAACTGCTAAGGCGCAGAGCGTGAAATGACACCACGCCTGCCTTGAGGTGGTGAGACAGACATGTAACAAATAATTGCAACAGAGGGAGACAGGGGCCAAATTAGATACATTCAGAGGACTCGGAGGTAATTGAACAAGCAGCAAGTAACTATTATGCTAGCCTGTGTTGACACTTAATGTATCTGAGTTACAATTTATTCACTTACAAAATGGTTCTTGGCTTTTTTTTTTTTTTTAAGATTTTATTTATTTATTTGACAGAGAGAGATAGCGAGAGCAGGAACACAAGCAGGGGGAGTGGGAGTGGGAGAGGGAGAAGCCGGCTTCCCACCCAGCAGGGAGGCAGGTGTGGGACTTGATCCCAGGACCCCGGGATCATGACCTGAGCCGAAGGCAGACGCTTAACGACTGAGCCACCCAGGCGCCTGGTTCTCGGCTTTCTATGCTGCTGATTCAAAAGTGAGAGCATGAAGAAACGGAAGTCTTGGTATGTCATAAAGCATAATACCAATGTGAGGCATTGTTCATCACCCCCTCTCCCTCAACCATGTGGGAGGCAGAATAATGGCCTTTCAAACCCGTCCACGTGCCTATGTTGTGTGGCAGGGAGGAATTAAGGTTGTAGGTGGAATGAAGGTTGCAAACCAGCTAGTCCTAAAATAAGGAGATCATCCTGGATTAACTAGGTGGGCCCAATATAATCACAGAGGGTCTTTTGAAGGTGGAAGAGGGAGGCAGAAGTTCAGAGTCAGAGAAAGTTGAAGATGCTGCACTGCTGGCTTTGAAGGTGGAGGAAGGAACCACAAACCAAATGAATGCTCTTGGCTTCTAGAAGCTGGCAAAGGTAAGAAAACAGATTCTCTCCTAGACTTTCCAGAAGGAATGCAGCCATGCCAACAGCCCGACTTTAGCCCATAAGACCCTTTTCAGAACTAATAAATAATAATAAATTTGTGTAAAAAATTAAAAAAAAAATTTGTGTTGTTTTTAAGCCATTACATTTGTGATGATTTGTTTACAGAGGCAATAGGAAAGAAACCAGTATGTACAAACCACAACCTCAATACTCTGAAGACAACAGTATGAAGAATGGGTTAGTGCAGAAGGCAGTGAGAATGTGAGTCCTGCTTTTCTTCTTCTAGATTTCATGGTCATCAAACCAGAGACACTGGGTTAAAAACACTGCCCTCTCATGGTAAATCTGGGTCTAGAATCAGCAGGATGAGGTCCTTCATTAAAGCTCCTCCACATCATTCTAGCTCTGGCATGCATAGGCTGTGCTCATCTTCACTCACTAATGGCCCCAGTATATTCCATGACAGACACCGAGTAGGGATCTCCGGAAAAGCCCCAACTCCTGTCAGAACATTTCTTTCAAGCCAAATACTGTGCACTAAGGTTCCTTTATTTCTCCTGATTCATATTTCAGATACTTAGGTCCACCTAATATAAACTCATAACCATCTCTTGGAATATAGATCAAAGGTTTCTCCTGTGGTAAGTTCACTTTTGGTCCCAGTTCTTTACTTCCCTGTAGTAGCATCCATATCCATATTATGGAAAGGTCGAGTATACTTCCCTACTCCTTGACTTTGGGCTTAGCCAGGTTACTTGCTTTGGCCAATGGAATTTTAGTGACTGCAGCAAGAGCAGGGACTGGAACAATGGTTGCACTGTCGGGCTCTCTTGCTTGTTAGTGATGCACTATGAGAACATCTGGTCCAAGGAGGATGAGGACCATGTAGAGCAGATCTGAACCCAACCTGCAACTTTGAGAATGGAGCCCAAAGCCTGGAGTCAAGCACAGCCCAGGGAATGGGCCATCCTCTTGCAGACTATATGCAGAAGCCTCAGAAGTAGTAAGTCATCATGTCTTTAATTTGTTGTGTGGCATTATTGTGGCAATAGCTGACAGATAGACCTCTTACACGAAAGCTTTTCTAATAACTCCCCTGAGTGCAACTGATCAACCATATCCTCTTTTGTGCCTGTTGTACTCTTAGAGATTTATATATCTGTCTCCTCAGATGGATTTAAGTTCCTCAAGGCCAGGTACCGGGTAGGATTTGACTTTGTATCTATGATCCCTAGCATGATGGCCAAAATATAGTAGACCACTATGCTTTCTATATGAAAAGATTTAATTAAACAAATGAACAAATGAATGAATGTAAGGAACACACTATTCCAAGTCTGTGACCTTGAAGTAGGGGCAGTGACGGGGAGAAGGAAATCACAGATTTCTGGGCTGCTGCAAATGTCATCAAATACATAAGGGACCAAACTTGGTTAGCAGACTGAATAAATCCTTTTTTTTTTTTTTTTTTTTAAAATGTATGTTCTGTTTTTCAGGTATCTATAAATGCGAGTGTAATTAATGAAACACATTTATTTCAACATAATAACAAATGTGTAGTTGCTTGGATCATTATGTATTTTCTCAAATGATGTGTAAAAAACCCCTCATTTCATATGACGAATGAAACATTTTGACATTATTCCAAAATGGAGGGAACAACCATTCTAGACCATTCCCATTTAAGAAGTCAGAGAGTTCAGCACTGTGCCATGTCTTTCTGGCTTGCTGACTAGTAGACCATGTAGCAGGGACTTGGCATGTCTGCCTGGCTTATTCTGTCCTGAGTCTCCAGGTCACTGCACATTTACATCATAAGGGCAGGGCTACTGTCAGACTTCAAGATACCTCCAAGAAAATTATAAGCTTTCATTCTTTCTCTGCCCTTCCTATCACAACAGCTGTCACATCACTGCATTTTCCAGCTCAGCCCTGGGTTGTAATTATAGTCATTGCCATAAGCGTTCTTCCAACAGAGAGGCTTATTTAATAGAGAGAAACTCCCATGCAACAGAAGAAAAGACTGCCGCTACAGGAGTAATGATGGAACACCGAGAGTTTAGAACATGAAAACTACACACTGAATGTGGCAGGGTGTGGCCTTCCTGTGCTAAATATTTATAGTAGCGAAGGGGTTTCTGTGCAACTGTTGAAGCCCTTTCTCTTCAACTGGGTTTATTTTCTTTCATTCTAATTCATTTACAGGATGTCATCTCTACTCTATGGCTGGCACAGTAGATAGAAATATTTAAGGGTTTAAAGGCATCTTACGGGGCCTATCAGGCCCTCACCCTGCTCCAGAATTGATCAGGCAGCAAAAAGGGTAAGATACAGTTGTGGGTGTTGGGGTTAAGAGGAAGGAGGACAAATCATTGGGTGAATTTTAGCTGGGGATGACATCACCAGATTTACCGGGGGGAAAGGCACATTATAGTTTAGAGAGAATAACAGTCTGAAGTAGACAAGAAGATCATTGTGGAGAAAAATGATTACAGGTTATTGCAGATTTTAACTAGGATCAGGGCAGTGGGAATAGAGAGCTGGGGATATATACTGCGTGTTTCAGAGATTTGGTGGCTGACTAAAAATGATGCAAAGACGGAAAGGGTCTAGGATGACTCCAAGGTAGTTAGTTTGGGCAAAGTGTATGTCCTTCAGGACAGTGGGGGATACGGGAGGAAAAGGTCCACCAGAAGAAGAGAGAAGGGCCCGGAGTTAAGTGTCACTTTTAATTGCAAACAAGGAACCAGTGGATCATCCAGAAGATAGATATCCACCAGTAGTCAGTTGTTTTGGAGCTCAGCAGAGCAATCTGGGCTGCAGATACAGACTTCAGTCACTAGCAAGCAAGTGGAAGTTGAAGGTTAGGTGGTGACTTACTTTGCCTGAGGATATTGTATACAGAAGAGGTTCTAGGGATCGGGGATGGGAAAGGGTTATATGGAAAATGCCAGGGAGTTGACTTAAATTACATGCCTTCCACTGCTAAATAGGTGTCGTAGCGGTTTTAAAGAAGTGAGAATTACTGACAGTGCAGTACCTTTCCCCTGGGGGTGACTGTGTGTAATTTGAAAAGCTCCCTATGTGTGTCGGATATAATCTCCCATCTTGTGAACCACTGCGGAATAAACTTCTACAACACCGATATACCTATTTACATGTTTGACTTTCCTACCAGTGTCTGCACTTATCGAGAGCGGGTATTTTTTTTTTTTTTAAGATTTTATTTATTTGACAGAGAGAGACACAGCAAGAGAGGGAACACAAGCAGGAGGAGTGGGAGAGGGAGAAGCAGGCTCCCGGCCAAGCAGGGAGCCTGATGCGGGGCTCGATCCCAGGACCCTGGAATCATGACCTGAGCCGAAGGCAGACGCTTTAACGACTGAGCCACCCAGGCGCCCCGAGAGCGGGTATTTTATCATGCTCAAATCTACATCCCCAGCACTTAGCACGGTGTCCAGCACACAGGTATTCAAATGCTGTACGAGTCAGATGATCTCATTTCTTGTTGATCTCATGGGTATGGCTTGTCACTGACATTTTACTTTTTACTTTTTTTTTTTTTGCCACTGACATTTCAAATGTGAGAAAAAGAGGCCCCCTAAGATTGAGTAACTTGGTTGTGTCATACATACAGCTATGAAGTGGTTCAGCAAATACCTTGTCCCAGTGTCAATCCAGTGCTCTTCTACTATGGCCCATTGCCTCTGCTCCCTCCTAGATCTACCACCGCCATCACAAGGCAGGGCGGGAGAATCATTTAGCAATGGGCTGTAGCATTTCTGGAAGACCTTGCTAAATTAAATTCAAAGTACCCTCTAAGGTTTGCGCAGTTGGCCTTCTCACTCTCTACTGGCAGACTTCTTGAAATATCAGGTGAGAAGAATAAATGTTAAGATAGGAACCATTTCATCCTGGGCTCACTGTAGAGAAAGACTCAGGCTAACTGGGAACATAGGAGAAATGACTACATGAAGGTGAAGTGTGTGTCATAATTCCTCATAAGCCTCATCCCTTTTATCTGATCAAATAAGGAGTTTGTTTTCACATGTTTCTTATGTGAATACTAGGATTTTTCAAACAGGAAATTAAAAGTGTTGCTGCTCTTCAGGTCTCTCCTTAACCAAAATATTGGATGCTATCTTTAATATATGGAATATATGCTAAGGAAAAAAAGGAAAATGCTGAGAAAGGATTTTTATGAGAGGACATTTTATGATTGGAAAACGTAGGGGAGCAGCATGGAAGCCTAGCTCCTCCATGGTCTGTGAACAAATAGCCCTTGACTGGTAAACACCTGCTCCCTGAAAGGTAGCATCGATGCTCAGCTGGCCAGAACTCCTCCAGGAAGCCTGCCATGGAAAACCTAGCAGCTTCCAGAGAACCTATGGATCCAAGGGTGGTGAAAGGAAGATCCTGAAAAGCCAACAAAGCTTGGGGGAGCTCTCTCAATGGGTAGACTCTCATGGGAGTGATTGTGATTAGATTTGTCTTGGTGAAATGAGCTTCAGTGAGGAAGAAGTACAAAACATTAGGAGGGTAAAGGCCACCACCAGTCACGCAACTTGATTGGGATTAGTGTAATCCGTGTGCTTTTGAACAAATAGCAGTACCTCCAAAGGCAAGGGAGTTGTGTCGGGGGAGCGCGGCCCACACTGCCTGCACCTCCAAGTCAGGCAATGTGGACGGGCTTAACACCACCTAAGGTTCGAAAGGACAGAGGAAACATGAGCAGGAGACGGGTACACAAGGCAAGTAGGGGGCCAAAGACCAAGTTTGCCAAAAGAGAAAATTTGCCAAGGGATGATCATGCACCAGGAAAGGGGAAGGGATTCTTTCTCTTTTACTACAGACCTGGAAGCCTTCCCAGAGCTTCCATGGCTTAAATTCTCTTTTCCTTTCTCTGTTTCAAAGTCCTTTGTTCATCCTTTGCCTAGAATGGATGTTTTTGTAATTATCTGAATTGACCCCTTGAGTTAAGCCTCAGAGAGGGAAATAACACTTAACAGTAATCAAATGTACTGGCTACTTGAACATTGTTATTTCGTTTCAGTCTTAGAACAATCCTGTAAGGCAACAACTGTTATTCCCCTTAGGAAACCAAGCCTTAGCAAGTTAAATATTTTATTCAAATTCACAAAGCACTAAGGAGCAGAGCAGAAATTCAAATCTTGGTCTGTCTGAACCTGAAATCTTTGTTCCAGAGATGGCTCATCTCCCATGAGGCCCCGAATCAGTTCTTGTGCATCATTTCCCCCTCAGGGTATCTAGCACGGTGACTTGCACAAGCTAAGTCCTCAACACATGTTTACTGAATTTATTTTGAGTTTTTCAGTCTTTTTTTGGCGGGGGGGGGGATGTCCGTTTTTGTTGAATTGACCTCAGGGTATTATTATTACATGAGAACATATGTTACTAGAGATGTACCAGACATAAATCTTGTCTACCTTCTCAGAGTTTCTCAAGTGCCTCATCCACCTCTACTCCACTCCGCTCTAGATTTGGATGGGAGGCCACATTTCTGGACATTGGGGCTGGCTTCCTGGGAGCTTTTTAAGGGCCAAATGACAACACCGACATAGGGGGGAATTAGGTCCCAGTGGGATAAGACTCAGTCAAGGGTGAGTGGGAGGGAGGAGGTAGCCAGGTGTCCTTTCTCGTAAACCTTGTGGAGAAAATCCTACCGGAGAACAGTGAAAGCTATGCTTTCTGAGCTATCTGGGAAGTACCCTGGCCGGTGGAGTAACTCATTGCTTCACATGGCCTTGCATTTGTCCTTATCTCACTTCTTTCTTCCTCACCTGCACTGCCCTGGGTGCCCTCGCAGCACCTGCCAAGTAAAACATCAGCCCTTAAGGAATAGAGGCATGTTATGTCATAATAGAAATAATCTAGCTATCTTCTTTTTTTTTTTTTTTAACATATAATGTATTATTTATTTCAGAGGTACAGGTCTAAGATAGCAGGAGGGGAAAAATGAAGGGGGGGAAATCGGAGGGGGAGATGAACCATGAGAGACTATGGACTCTGAGAAACAAACTGAGGGTTCTAGAGGGAAGGGGGATGGGGGGATGGGTTAACCTGGTGATGGGTATTAAAGAGGGCACGTATTGAATGGAGCACTGGGTGTTATACGCAAACAATGAATCATGGATCACTACATCAAAAACTAATGATGTAATGTATGGTGATATAACATAATTAAAAAAATACAAATTAGCTTATCTTCCTTGATCAAGTGCAGATGATTCCCCATTTGTCAACTTGTAACAATACTTGAACACAAAGCACTTTTAAATGCCCAATAAATGATAGCTATTAATAATAAAAAAAAAGAAGTAATCCAATAGGGGGCCCCTGGCTGGCTCAGTCGGTAAAGCATGCCACTCTCGATCTCAGGGTCATGAGTTCCAGCCCCTTATTGGGCCTGGAGCTTGTTTAAACAAACGAAAAAAGAACCCAAGAAACTCTAACAAACATATATGTACCTAGCAACAGAGATATAAAATAGATTTGTGAAGAAAAAAAACAACAACTGATGTCACAAGGAGAGATTGGCAAACTCCTAAGTCATACTGGGAGAGTTTACTATTCCCATCTCAGAAGTTGATAGATTTCAATACTTCTCCTTTTGAAGCAGAGATAAAAAGAAATTAAGTCTGTACGAGTACTGAATGAGAAAAAGGATGCAAAATATCTTTGAAAACCCAACTGGAACGTGGAATCCTATTCAATAATCATAACAGAGTTTCTATGGAAACATAGGCTTGGGGGTTCAGAAAAATGCCGAATTTTAGGGTATGATAACTTTGTACATCGGGGAGAACCCGGTTCTCAAAGTCAGGGCATGGTGCTAGGGCGCATGATTTACACGTGCAGGTCCTCACTGGCCCCAGGCTCTTGGGTTGCTCCACATGAAATATCTCCCTCGGAAACCAAACACTTGTGGCCAAAGCCCACACTGAGCTGTTAGAAGGTGGGCTTCTGAGGATTTGTGGTCTCTGCCACAAGCCTCCCTATCCTCTAGCTCTTTCCATGTGATGAAAATCTACTTGCCAAGCAAAGTTAACCCCGAAACCGGAGAGCTGTGAGAAAGTTGTTTTGAGGCTAATGCTTTTACTGAATTATGCATTTGAAATTCTTGGTGGTCTTTTACAGTAAATGAGCATCAGATTTTTACCCTGGCATAGCCTCTCTCCCACTGTACATGCAGTTACTATTCATTTGAATTCCTGCCTCCCTGAACAACTTTGTTATCTGGAGTTTTCCAATGACATATTTGATTAATTTTAAAAAAACACGTGCCATTTTTTCCTCGTAATAAAAACAATACCCATTCATTGTAGAAGACTTCGTAAATACTGAAGAGCAGAAAGAAGAAAATAAAATTCACTCATTATCCTATCACTCACTGGTGGCCACTTGCATATTTTATCTTAACCCGGCCACAGCCTTTTGAAGCTGACCAGATTTTCTCGAAGCTCTCAGGCCTGCTTTTCTCTCCCACCTCCATCCTTTCCTTTCATTCTTCTTCGGCATCCGCCCCCCCTCCGCCCACCGCCCCACCATTTCCCTTTATGTCTGCTATTCATCACTAAGTAACAAACAGCTTTCCGAAATTACAATTTTAAAACTCGTTATATTTTATTAACTCAGAAAATTTAGGTGTAAGAGATCCATAGATGAAGACATGAATTTGTCCACCAGATTCTATGTAAAAGGTAAACCACTAGCACAAGTCATCTGAGGGATGGACTGGGTGAGATACGGGAAGGAATCAGTTCCTGGCACTATCCCCAAAACTCACTTTCTCCCAGTTCTACAGAGTCACCAGTCTGGATGAGCAAAAGCTATTTACAATGATACACAGACATATAGCACTTACTATGCACAGGAAGATGCATACCATCAGGCCTCATGAAGGCAGGACGACAAAGGCATTCAGGATCTAACATAGCTGTGGCCTTCAGGTCATCTACAGCAGTATTTCCCAAACTTTAGTAGGCGAATCACCTGGGAACCTCAGCTTACAGATTCTGATTTAAGTCTGGGATTTGGCCTGAGCTTCTGCATTTCCAATAAGCTCATGGTGATGCTGATGCTGCTGGTCTGCAGATCACACTTCTGGTACCTTCTATATAGCATTACTTACATAATCAGAAATGAAAATTATTTTATGCTATTTGTTACTAACAACATTATCACTTTGGCTGTCTTGTGTACGATGCTGGGCCTTCAGATACCCACAGTGCTGGTGAGACAAATACAGATTTGAGAAAAAGGGAACGGAACCCAGGGCACTCAGGAACACATTCTAAGGACACAGCCAGCATCTTTGGAAGGAATTGCAGGATTTCAAAGGGGCCAGCAAATTGCATCTAAACACCAAATTGTAGAGGCCACTTTTAGGCTTGAGCCATGGAACCTTGAGCAAGGCAAAAGGGTCCACAGTGGCTATTGACCTGATGCAAACAAGCTTATTAAGCCATAGGCCCTAACTGACCAATGGGCTCCTTACAACCAGGCACAGTTCTTAAGATTACCAAAAAAGGGAAAATTCCATATGCCCCCATATTCCCTTACTCTTGTCTGTCAGTGGGTCCAAGCCTACACTGCAGCTTGTGAAAATTGATAAAGGGAAATCTCCTTTAGAATGGAGTCGGGAGGCTGGAAGGAGGAGCTCGCAGATCCTATCACTCACATCAATTGCAAATCCAACAGGAAGAGTCGGACTTTGCATGCGTTCTCTACTTTACTACGCCAGCAGGAGGAAGAAAGGTTTTCTTCCTCCTGCAGCAGCAATAGTTCAGCCAATGACAGACTGTTACAACTCAGTCCATAAAAGCCACTGTACATCAAACTCTCAGTTTAGTCCAATGGACTTCTTGTTCATAACAGCCTTCCCAACATCCCCCTTTGCTCTCTCAAAGAGCCTTCCTCTCCTTTGTTCTGTGGCTTTGCCTAGGGTTTTGCTGTAGCTTCCTTGTTCTGGATGGCAATTCTCTGCCATTCCCAAATAAACCCATCTTTTGCCAGTAAAATAGCTAGCAGTTTTATTTTTTTAAGGTTAACAGCCCATCTGGGCTCACTGTGGAAGGGAGTCGGAGAGCTTTGTCATTCTATGATGGCTTTCTTCTTTAGACAGCCTTGCCATGACTTTGTGGCCTCCCCTGCATGGGGACACATGAGAGGGAGCAAGAGAGGGCCATCTGAGAGTGTGCACAGGACCTAGAGGCAGCCTGTCGGTAACTAAAGTTTTTTTTTTTTTTTTTTTTTTTTGACAGTATGTGGGATTTTATTAAACAAGATACAGATTCAGGGCAAATGAGAAGTGAAGTATAAAGGCAAACTACTATCAGCAAATAATCTGAGCCAAAACAGCTCACAGGAAACACGAAGAGAATGCAGTAGGACTACATGTGAATACAGATGATGCTAAATGGGAAAGCAAGAGAAAAGGGAGCACAAGGAGGAAAGAAAAAGACATAACAATTTGTGAGCCATCTCAAGCACCAAGAAAACTTCATTCTACTGTAGGGCAGAGGCTGGGAACAATGAGCGCAGTCCTGTGCGGCCACGTGCACCAGTTAAGAACTGAAGCACTGGCTCCAGGGAACCAGATCATGACAATCAGAAGAGACACAAGCCTATTAGAACCCAATGGTTAGGTCAGCAGCCTCCAGCGAGCTAGGACAGAAACTTCCTGCAAGCTGTCTCCAGCTACAGAATGGTACATATACTTAACTCATTTAATAGTAAGTGAAGAGACACAGTTAAGTACACAAAAGCAAACCATTTACCACCTACTACGCAACTTACTTTTTACTGAAAGTATCTTGCATTCATGATGGATGCTTTCTAGGTTTTGCCAGACATTTTAACGTTAAAGGTTAAATTATTTTTTATATGCAAGTAGTGTGAAGTTTCCCCCACATGGGATCAATGATTATAAGAAGACATAATCACATGAGTTATTTGTCTTTTTTTATCGAAAAGCTAACAGACCGGCTAGTTATATTCCCCCCCAAACCACAAATTGAGTAGTAACTGAGTCTCTAGCCAATATATTCAAAGCTGAGGATTAAAAATGCAATAACAAGTCCTTACATCCAATTAAGGGAGCCCTACTACATACAGGCTAATCAATACCAGTGATACTCCTTGACTCCAGGAAGCTGGAAGACATCCTAATAACCCCACTCAAAACATTTACCTCAGGTAGCCTTTTTCCAGTTTCCAACTCATGAATAAAGAGAATATGTTGTTAATTCTATTTCAGAAAACATTTTTCAACTTGTTTTATTTACAATGCCGACTTTTAAAAGGTCATTAAACTAAAGTTAACTAGACAATAAACTAGGCAAAAATTGCTTTACAAAGAGAGTTTCGGAAAGCCCAAAATGCCACCTTCTACAGAGAACCCACAGTTCAGGTTTATTTAGAGCAAAGAAAAAAGAAACTTTTGATCATTCTAGAAGAAACTCAGCCATAAGTTTGGAATCTGTACTCAAACTACACATGCAAGGAGGACAATATTCTGCTTGAACAACTGATTTGCTGCTGCCATTTGTCTACTGCTTGTCTAATATTAACAATTATAAACAGAGCAGTGGAACTAGTATTTGGAACAATCCTTACAGTGTTATAGTGTCAGGCATAACATTTCACTTCTCTTCACACCACTGGTTCTCTTTGCATACCCGGGCTTCCTCTTCTTCAGTAAAGTCATTTTTGATATTGAGGGTCTTGGCGGATCTCCTCAGGAGTTTTCCCCTTGATCATATTGGCAATGGTCTTGCATGTAACATCAAGCAAACCTTTTTTGTTTTTGTTTTTAAAGATTTTATTTATTTATTTGACAGAGAGAGAGATAGCGAGAGCAGGAACACAAGCAGGGGGAGTGGGAGAGGGAGAAGCAGGCTTCCCGCCGAGCAGGAAGCCCGATGTGGGACTCAATCCCAGGACCCTGGGATCATGACCTGAGCCGAAGGCAGACGCTTAACGACTGAGCAACCCAGGCACCCAACATCAAGCAAACCTTTGATGTCTAAGTAGTTCGCAGCCAGAATAAGTTCAAAAAGTGTTCCTTGGTCAACTTTCAGGAATTCTTGGTCCCAAACAGGGATATCATCTGTCCGCTTTTCTTCGTTCTCATCATCCTCGGGAGGAGGGGGGTAATCCTTGTGGTGGGTGCACCACTGAATGACCTTTTTTAATATTGCTGCGTTAACATTTGGTAGAGGAACTGGGTCATCATCTCCTTCAATCCATTCCCAAATCTTCCAACATGGTCTTGATAGTCACAGACTGTTTGGCAATTTCAACATCAACCTCAAATATCTCTCCATTGGAACTCTGCAACTTAATTGAAGGCATGGTGCTCAGTCTCAGGCAGACTGCAGGCTGTAGGCTGACAAGAACAGAGCTGCCTCAGCTACGAGAAGAGAAAGGCGGAGAACAAGGCCACTCGGTAACTAAAGTTTCTAATAAAATATTTCTCCAGATTTGCACTAATTACTGGCTTAGGGCTTAACCAGAACAAGATGGTATGTTTTACTGGCCGTTTCTATTTTGCATTCAGTAACTTCATCAGAGAAACAAATGCTAAACATCATACAGTTGGGTGTAAATCAACTTATAGCCCTCCCCTTCTTTTGAAGCTCTAAGTTCAACCGAGAACTACTTCAAAGAATGGCCAAAAGACCCCAGCCTCTCAGTAGTTCAGAGCTGAAGGGTGGGTCCACTGTGCTAGGCTTCAATGTTTCAGTAAAAGAAAAGGGGCTCTCCTTAGCCTGGGGCCTCACCCTCCCAGAAGGTCATTAGCCTTTAAGATCAGTTACAAGAAGCCGGAGGTAAGAGAGGACTGCTTTCTGGACTCTGGGGGACTGGGAAATCAGCTAATTCTGCCTCATGTAGACCCCCACTTCCCAACCCCAATTGACCTCACGTACAAACCGCACTTGCCCGAAGACGGACCCTAAGGGACAACCTTCGATGCTGCCCTTTACAAGGTTCTGCCAACACAACCCCACTTTCCCTGCTGGGGGTGCTCAGAGCACACATATGCTGCTATTCAGCATTTTGTGAGCTGCTGAAGGTTTCAGAGAGGGCGGGGCTGAAGACCCAGCAGTATTTACCAGTTCAGCACAGAAATCGTTTATATCACATGGTATAGACCTTATCCCATTGTGATGAGCCAATTGACATGTGTAGCTATTTATAATTGAGCTATTAAATATGATTTGTGTTGGTGTGTTTTGCTGACATTCCCACTTCATCCCTGAAAGCCCTCAAACACCAGGGGTTCTTTGACGTAATACTTTCCAGGGCAGCCTGAGGGTATTTACTTCCTCCTTCTGTGCTTTGTCACAGTGGTTCAGAGAAATCAAAATTTAAAAAAGGAAGGAAAGTCAGTGTGCCTCTAGGGGGAAGGACAGAGGGTGGAACATGTCCGTAGCTGTGGCAGAGCTAACTAGTGTCTTTGGAAAATTAGAAATGTCTACTGGTAATTTTTTAAATGTGTTCTGCAGGTGTGTGGTGCAAACTCCCTCTGCCATCTCTCCCCTAAAATCCTCAGTGAAATACATGGTACTCACCAACGGTTTTGTGTGAATGGAATATTTAAGAGCATGGGAAGATCTGCATGTTCTGGGGTGTGTAAAGAAAGCACGACAGCACTCTTGGGCACACGGGCTGGAAGACAGGGGCCCCTGGCTGTATTCGCCCAGGGGGTGCACTGTCTGGGGATGTGCAACTCTCACTGTAATATAGGCAAATGTTGCCCCCTAATGTCGTGATGTTCTCAGTCCGCATGACCAGCTGTGGTGGCCTGAAACGCAGGGGTAGACTGTGCTTTTTTTCTATCCATACATTTATAGAGCATTTCCTGGGTATACGGCTAGGATTTTATTCTTGCCCTCGAGTTTCTTCTATGCTTCAGGGAAGGCAAAATGAAATGCAGAGATAAAGACGTAATTTGGCACATGCTAAGTGCTACATGAATAAGGCAGATAACTTTTCTGAGAATACTAGTCCTATGAGATGCTCTGTGAAAAGTGTTCTGAGACCAATTAAGTTGGGGAAACACTCATATTCGGTCCTTTCCTTGGAGGTTCTCCATGCATACGAGCATATTAAAGGATCCCGCCACAATATAATCTGCACATCTTCTGCAATATAATCTGCACATCTATAATCTGCACTCTGCCCAGAGTTCCCCATTTATTTCAACATGGAACATGTATTTGTGTAACATCTATTAACATCGCAAGAAAATGGGGGAGCTTCTGTCGTAGAAGGTACATGCTGAGGATTTAGGGAAGGAAGGAATTGCTCTGGGCTGGATTTACTGTTCTATGGAAGCATTTTGGGGAGGCAAAGGAAAAGCATACAGCCTTAAGAGATAGGCAACAGGTAGGTGAACAGAGCCAGGGTGGAAAAAGAATGATCTGGAATCAGGAGAGCAAGGCAGGAAGGTAGGAACACACAGGCGAGTTTAGGGACCTTTGAGCCTTGACTTTTGGGAAGAGGCTGGGAAAAAAAAGTTGAAGAGGTAAGTAGGAACAGATTTTGAGAGTCTTAAATCTACTAGAGCTTTCACTTCATTCTGTACATCACAGTAAACACAAGCTTATTTTTAGAACAGTTTTTTCATGAAAAATTGCCAGGTACTAAGCAATGTAGAAGGCTGTTGGAGGTGTAAAATTAATTAAACAAGGAGGCTATTAGACTGAGGTGGGCTCTAATGCCTTGGTGGCTGGTCTACATAAGCAAACCAAGATCTAAGCCTGTAAATGCTTCAAGGTCATG
Organism: Mirounga leonina; assembly: GCF_011800145.1. Classification (NCBI taxonomy): domain Eukaryota; kingdom Metazoa; phylum Chordata; class Mammalia; order Carnivora; family Phocidae; genus Mirounga; species Mirounga leonina. Next base: position 19,497,491 of record NW_023270807.1, read on the forward strand.
AAATCAAAACGCTAAGGACAACCAATCACAAACAGCCAAATAGGCTTTAGATTATAACCAATCAATGATTTCCTTCTTCTGCCTTTTCCCTATAAAAGTCTCCCTTGGCTCCTGTCGGGGGGCGGGGAACACTCCTAACCCCTCTGAGTGTGGTGGCTGCCTGATTCAAATTGATGTGTGTTCAAATAAACTCTTAACATGTTTAATATGCCCTCAGTTTATCTTTTGACAGAGAAAGACTCGGTAGAAAGGAGAGCCATTCAGAGCCCAAGAACAGGATGAGGAGACCGGAGCCAGGGCAGTGGACAATAAGAGGGGATGTGCAGAACCCAACGGAGAGAGAATTAACTGGTCACAGTGGCAGGGAGGGGGAAAAGGGAGGGGGTTGCCACGAATGAATGCTACAGGGGTGGCCCTAGTAGCAGAAACAGGGAAATGGGAGAGCAAGCAGATCTGAGAGGGGCAGGGCAAATGTCACCTTGGCCTTTGTTTCAAGGTCAGTGGTTTAATAGCGTCTGGCTCAACTACAGTTGACTGTTCCTTCCTGTGCCTCGTGAACAGGAGATCTGGCCACAACTATACTTTGCAGTGCAGAGAACTGTTCAAATTGAAGTTATAGATAATCAAGTCCAAGCTGACTTTAACTGAGATTGAAGACGTTCTGAGTCTCTGCCTCAAATCACACTCCCTTCTCTCTCCCTAGCAGTAATAGTACCTACCTTCCAATGTGTGAGTACCTGCTGTGCGCCAGGCACACAGTGGGTATTCTCCATACACTCCCTTTTCATTTTCACAACAACCATACAAGGCAGACTTTACCGATTTCCTTTTTCAAAAACGGCAACTTAATAAGCTTTGGTTAACTCAGAGCCCCCAAATGTAATTGTACTGGAAGTCTAAGGTTCAGAGAGGTAAAGTATATTATCCATGATCACACAGCTAGGATGTGAGCCCAGGTTTGACAGACTCCAAGTCCTATGATATTTCCTGGCTCTTACTGAAAACACTCACCTCATCCTGATGTTCCTTCTTCTTTTAGAGTATAATCTGCATTCTGGCTTCACTTATTTCAATTATTTACTGTTCTAAATAGCAGCTCAAAATCACCCATCTCACGTCCATTTTCTCACTTTCCCCGTCCTCAATCCTGCTTAATTCTTACCTGATTTTGTAATTCTGATCCGATAACATCAGGTTATGTTAAATAACATCTTTTTTTTTTTTTTTTTTTTTGAGGGAGAGAATGAGAGAGAGAGAGCATGAGAGGGGGGAGGGTCAGAGGGAGAAGCAGACTCCCTGCCGAGCAGGGAGCCCGATGTGGGACTCGATCCCGGGACTCCAGGATCATGACCTGAGCCGAAGGCAGTTGCTTAACCAACTGAGCCACCCAGGCGTCCCTAAATAACATCTTATTACAATAGGGAGTAAATCCTTTTCAAGCTGGAGGATTTATTCAGCCCCTACAACATTAGCTGGGAAGCCCAGAGAGGTATTGTTGGTGGGTCCTAAGCAAAAGCAACTGGGGATGCTCAAAGAAGAACCCGGGCTTATGAAGATGTAGCCAGACCTCTCAGGGATCAGGCCAGGACATGGGCACCAGTTTCGGCTGTGTGGACCAAGAGTGATGCTAAGTGAGTCCACAGGGAACATTCCTGGGATCACAGGAATACCTGAGACTTAGTGCCGGGGCGTGAGCAAGGCTCAGATCTATAACAGCCAGGGGCCATGCCATAAGCATCTGAGTGGACATAGCGTAGGCTGCAAGATGTAATGGAAATCCACAATCAGCCTGTTTTCTGAAGAGCAGCCTGTAATCTCCTCCCTGCAGAAGCTCAATGGTGCAGCCTGAAACAAAGTAACTCCAGTGGCCTGGGCTGAGGCCTCTCTGAAGTCAGCCATCTTTGAATCAGCTCTCCCCGACTCCCTGTTACATTTCCCGCAGCAGTACCCTCCCTGTTTCAGGCCCCAGTGGCTCACCCTTCCACCCAACTGCATCGTGCCTTTACTATGAATCTGGAGACTGTTCCTTGTGAGGATCAACTTCCTTCCTCGCCACGTTAGCAAATCTCTCAGTATTGTCGTTTATCTCCTTCTCCCCTCTTCCTTCTGGGGGTTAACACGTGCAGCTCTGTTCCTGCTTCCCTGAGTGGTCCCTCTCTCGCCTGCCTGTTCACTGCTTCCCTCCACTTCTCTCTATTACCCAGAGCTCCTGTTTCCTAAAGGGGCTGCTTTTGATTCGCTTCCCTATTTAAGCTGTCACTTCTTTTCCTCGTTCCTTCTCCAGTTTCCAGTCCCTCACCTCCAGTTATCATGAAACCCTTTACCATTTGACTTCTGCAGAAATGCCTCTTTCCTAGGAATCAGGGAGCTCCTGTGGACCCCTCTACCATTTCCTCCATGCTGAGACTCTCTCCTCTATGATGCTCAGTCCCCTGGTGCCTCTCTTCCTCCTTCTTTGCTTTCTTCCTGGTTCCTCTTCCCCCAGTCTGTGTGCAGATGAGTCCTCAGCTTCTGGCCTTTCTTTCCCCCTTCCTTTTACTATCTCCCTCAGTGAGGATAAAACTTCCATGACTTAGGCCACAGACTATGCACAGCACAGGGAGGCCTCCTTCTCCATCTCCAGCACAAACCTGCTGAATTCCAGCTCTGCTTTTTCAATTGGGGAAAAAGATCTTAACCCGCCTGTCCCGATTGGGCCTCAAGGTGCCCATCATTCTCTGCATGCCCGACCTCCCCAACCTCAGGTAATAATAGTTATCCTCATTATAGCTACTTTTAATGAGCATCTACTATGTACTGTAGGTCATTTACTTTAATGCCAATGATATCTCAATGAGGCAGGTGTTTTTACTCCCATTTTATAAATGAGGAAGCTGACATCAGTCATCTAACTTGCTCGCATTCACCCAGCAGAGCTGGGATTCAAAGCCAGATCTAAGTGAATCAACCAGTTAGCTCTTGTGCTTTGAGAAGAATTTAGGATAGTGGTAAAATGCAGGGCCACTGATGCTAGATTAACTGGATTCCTACCCTGGTTCTGCCACCTCCTAGCTGGTGATTTCAAGCCTGATACTTAACCTCGCCTGTGTCTCAATTTCCCAACTGATGGAATGGAGACAACGGAGTCCCCATCTTGGGCTGTTCGGAGGTCAAAGCTCTTAAGCACAGTGTCTGGCAAAGAGTAACTATGTGAGTGCAGGCTAGTATTATGCAGCACTATCACCTGTCACCCTGTTTCTTTTTCATCAAGTGACCATCCTCACATTGATCTCTTTATTTTTAAAGATTTATTTATTTATTTTAGAGAGAGAGAAAGACAGCATGCATGGGAGGGGGTGCAGGGGGTGAGGGGGAGGGAGAAAGAAACTCAAGCAGACTCCGCACTGAGTGTGGAGCCTAACATGGGCCTCCAGGTGGGGCTCGATCCCATGACTCTGAGATCAGATCTGACCTGAAACTAAGAGTTGGATGCTTAACCAACTGCACCATCCAGGTGCCCCAAAAAAGAGAATCATAAGCAGGCTCCATACCCAGCTGGGAGCCTGCTGTGGGGCTCGATCTCACAACCCTGAGATCATGACCTGAGCCGAAATCAAGAGTCAGACTCTAAACTGACTGAGCCACCCAGGTGCCCCAATTACATTGATCTTTGACTGCATTCACAACATCCTTTTGACAAACACTGTCATTATTTGGGGGAAAACCAGTATTTGTTTTTCAAATACATCAATTTGTTTCTAGTATTTTTAAAGTTGTTCACTGTGAATAAATTGGCATTGCTTAGCCTATTATACAGAATAAAAGGATTCCCCTCCCGATTTCCCGTTCATTGGTTAAACTCATTAGGCATCACTTTGGGTAACTCTTTAGAAAAATAAGGAAGATTAAAAACTTTATTTCTATTATATACTTAGGCAAAGCAGGGATATTGTGAGGCTTTTAAAAGAGAGAATAAAAGAAGGAAATGTATGCTATCAAATGGAACACAATCTACATCAATACTTTATCATTTAGAGCAGTGATCACCTAGAGATGATTTTGCCATCCGCCCATCCCCCAGGACATTTGGTAATGCCTGAAGACATTTTTGGTTGTCACCACTTGGAAGAGGGTCCTATTGGCATCTAGTGGGGAGAGGCAGGGATGCTGGCAAACACCCTATAATTCCCAGGACACCCTCTCCGCAACAAAGAGTTATCTAATCCGAAATGTTCATAGTGCCAAGGTGGGAAAATCCTGATTTCAAGATACAGACAGGATGGTTCATACTGGTCTTCTAGTTTTTAGACTGGTGCTTGTTAAAAGCAAACAAAACTAAAAGTCACCATATGAAGTTTCTCTAAATTCCATAGGGATGGAGTTAGTGGCATTCAGCTGATGGTAAGGTAATCACCACTTCTGATTTTATTTTGGAGGACAGAGTTTAAATATATGACAGCAACCATGGTGAGATAAGAAAATTGTCACGATGGTACAAGAAGAAATAACCACCCTCAAAAGTCCTGAAAAAGTTTTAACAACAAAAATGGTAGTCAGCAGATATCGAAGCAGAGAACTGTCACCTTGTTTCTAAAACAGCTGAATCCTCCTGGAGGCAACTGCCATCAGCATGCTGTGTCAAAAGGACCTTGTCAAGTAAAAGCTGTAATTGCCAGTAGGTTCCCTGGGCAAGAGGGGGAGAGAAAAAACTGGAAAATTTCTATCCCTCTGTGAACTGCTCTAAGACAGAGCACAAAGGGGCGGTGGATGTGACAGCTTTTAAGCAGACAGTTGCTCTAGGTGAGCCAGGAATAGAGTGACCCTACAGATGTTTAATGAGCCCAGAAGAAGACACTTTGCTCTGCTCCACTAGATAGAGACTGTCTTCACAAAAAACCATTGACTTGGTATATGCAAATGTTTTTGCGTAAGATGTCTTGCAATGTCTCATGGTTGCCTATGAATGCATTGCAAAATGTATGGCTTTGTAGAATGATAGTCTGTTTGAAATATAAGGAGATAAAGAAATTAATGGTGGATACTGTTTACTCCTGCGCAGGACAGAAGAGAGAAAATCCTGACACATGGTGAGCATATGAAACATCAGAAACCTTTGGGTCAGTGAAGGACAGGTACCTTCCCTTTCTTCCTCCACACTAGAAAATATCCCCAAAGTATTTTGTGTTGCCTCAATGCTATCAATCAGTAGATGATAAAGGATGGTAGGTAAGGAAGCTAAGAATGGAAGAAATGTGTCTGGTAGGATAGAGTTTTTGGGAGAGGTGCACACCTGGGGAACAGACCAGGCCCTGGAATGGTTTTCAGATGCTGATTTCCTTTCCAAGGTTCCAAGGTGAGTGGCCAGGGATGGGGTACATATGTCCCAGCCACTAGCCCAAACACAACTCTGTCTAAACTAGAAAAGAGGCCCCTCCTCAACACTTTTTTCTATCTTCCAGAAAATTGTCACAATAATTATACAAGTCTACAATGACTACTGTGTCAACTCCCCTACCCTTCCCTGAGATGTGCAAAACACAACATGGGCAAAATTATAAAGAAGGAGGTCTGGTAAAGATATCAATGGTCATCAGTGGCTGAAATTTTAAAATTCCATGGCCCTAGTTTATCCCCAGTTAATAAAAAAAAGTCCTTTCTTCATAGAACAAAAGTAGTTAACAAATTTAGGAGGAAGAATAGACCTAGAAAAAGCATTATTTTTGCAGTTCCATTGAAATAATCGATGTGGGGTGCCTGGGTGGTTCAGTCGGTTAAGCGTCTGCCTTTGGCTCAGGTCATGATCCTGGAGTCCCGGGATCGAGTCCTAATTTGGGCTCCCTGCTCGGCGGGGAGTCTACTTCTCCCTCTGCCTTTACCCTGCTCATGCTCTCTCTCTCGCTCTCTCCCTCTCAAATAAATAAATAAAATCTTAAAAAAAAGAAATAATTGATGCAGGCAAAAATCACCAATGAATGCTAAAACTACTAGGTAGGTGAAAGATGGTTGGAGAACAATATTTATGTGGTGCTTAAGTATCACCCTACAAATTACTTGTGGTTTTTCTTAAACAAACATGTCCTTTTTTTCAGTTAACTCTCCCAATATATATTTTACTTATTTATACGCTGTAATCATACACTACTGTACTGATGTATTTCTAAAACATACACACAAAAATACATCTGAATGAGTGAGATAGGGGTGCCTGGGTAGCTCAGTCGGTTAAGTGTTTGACTCTTGGTTTCAGCTCAGGTCATGATCTCCTGGTCCTGAGATCAAGCCCCACAAGGGGCTCTGTGCTCAGGGCCGAGTCTGCTTCAGATTCTCACTCTTCCCCTGCTTCTGCTTCTCCCCCCACTCGCACACACTCTCTCTCTAAAATAAATAAGTAAATGAAAACTTTAAAAGAGATAAAAACAATTAAGCTACTATAGATTTTTCACCCAACATCATTGTCTTTCAGACACACTTCAGAAAGCCTCAATTTAGTCTATCCATTATTTTATGCCTGGAGATTTCTCTGATGATTGAAATTACTGGCCAAAGCAGAAGAAATAAAAGGCATGGTAGAACAACATGAAAAGGGTTCAAGTCATCAAAAAGGGTCTCCTTCACCACCACTGAATGGTGAAGATGAATCCTTCTGACTCGAAGAGAGCCAAATATGTTACTTGCTTTGTTTCACTCCATTACTGGGATGTCAGATGTGGTTATGATTTTTATGTTTTTCTCTCCATCCCACATTTTCCATGTGTTGCTCATTTTTACCATTTGCTTTGGGTTTCATGCCATTCTGTAGCATTTCCCTTGTATTCCCTGTCCTGGGCCTTGACTCTCACACCAAGCTCCGGTTCATTTCAGAATAACTTGTTGCATTACCAAAACAGACAAAAGTGGGCCACTCTTCAATGAACGGGGTGGAGACCGGGGGCCAGGGAAGGCATCTACAAGGTGTGATGATGTACTTAAGGAGTGAGAGATGAGTGTTTTGGGTTTTTGTTTAAAATATGTTTTTACAATGCAGGAATCTGGTGGTCCCCACCTTAACCAAGTAACCGCACTTAGCATTACTCATCTCCTGACGAGTTCTACAATGAAATACACAGCAACTATGAAGTACGCTTACCAAAAATGCTTCACCTGTGTTTATTCAAGCCTTTATGCCTAATTTCCTTTTCATAGGAAATACAAGAGATAAAGAAACAAAATAATACCAAGATGAGAGTCAGATAGATCCAGAATGTAGGTCTGGTCTCCAACAAAGTTGTCATAAAGTAACAACAATAAAAAGTTAACCACTGTGTTGCCCTAAATTAGCGAACATATTAACATTACTGCAGTTGTGATGGGTAAATGGCAACACTTATGCTGAGAAGTCTCCTGGCAAAAATATCATATATCTTTAAATAGTTGATCATCATTTTGCAGATTATTCTTTCTTTCTTCTACATAATGAAAGACCTTATCAAAATATATTACTTTGTTAAAAATGTGTATCAAATAATATAAAAGCTTATAATAAAAGACAACATTCTTTGCATTCATCACTACCCATATCCCAGAAACAGCCAACTTTAACTTCTTTGGCTGTTTTTAAAAATAAGTATTATCATGTCTTTAAATAATGTGCTCTTATTATACTGTTTTTCAGTTTATCAGTGTGAGACCTTCTGCTATGACAGATGAAGATTTGGTTTTCTTACACTCTCATCTCATCTCTCTGTCCTCCAATATAGTTATATCATCACTTTTTGTTAATGAAAAATAATTGCATGAAAGTGTCATTGCAAAACCAAGTAGCATCCTACGAGTATACTTTTTTCTTGTATGCTTTTGTCCTTGCCCTAAGCATCTTTCCTTTCTTTTGCAATGTTTTCCTTATAACAATTCTTCCTTTTCGTTGGTGATTTTGTTTGTTCCTTCTTGTTATTTAAAAGCATCACCATATTGGGGCACCTGGGTGGCTCAGTCAGTTAAGCATCTGACTCTTGGTTTTGGCTCAGGTCATGATCTCCCAGTTGTAGGTTAGAGCCCTCCATTGGGCTCCATGCCCAGTATAAAGTCTGTTTCAGATTTTCCTGTCTGTCCCCCCCACTGCCGCTTGCTCTCTCTTTCTCAAATAAATAAGTAAAATCTTTTTAAAATAAAAAAGCACCACCATATTTATCTGGTTCCATTATTTTTTTTTCAGTAAAACTTTCATAGAGCCTTCTGTGCTGCTCCAGTCTCTACCAGTAGACCTCTAGATCTTCTTGGTGTTATGTCCCTTAAAGATCTCCTAAATTCTGGTTTTTCACTTTTGTGGTGTACTCTTTTGTTTTGTACAGCATATTTTCTGGAAACTTCCTAAGACAGGAAAGAAATTATTTCTGAGGCTCTGCATGTCAGAAAATGTCTTTATATTACATTTGAATAAGAGTCTTGCTGAATGCACACTAGGAGATTAGAAACCATATCCCTTGATGTTTGAAAGGCACTGCTCTATTGTTAGGCATTGTTTAATTTTCAGATTGTTTGTTGCAGAGCTTAGAAATACAGTCAATTTTTGTATAATTGTTTTATACTCTGTAAACATGCTGAACTTGTTTATTAGTTCCAATAGTTTTTTAGTGGACTCTTCATGATTATCTCTATGTAAGATTATGTCATCTTCAAATAGAGATAATTTTATGTCTTTTTTTTCCTATCTGGATGCTTTGTATTTTTTTTTTTTTTCTTAATTGTCCTGGCTAGAACCTCTAGCACACTGGTGAATAGAAGTGGGAAGGATGGATGTTCTTATCTTGTTCTTTAGAGGGAAGGCATCCGGTTTTCCACCATTGTTTAATCATGAAAGGATGTTGCATTTTGCCAATGTTCTTCTTGTGTTTATTGAGATGATCGTGTGATTTTTTTTTTTAATAGCTATGGGGTATTACATTAGTTGATTTTTGGGTATTAATTCCTGGGATAAATCCCACTAGCACATGGCATGTAATTCTTTTTATTTATATGTATAATTCATTTTATATATGCAATTATATATATATATATAATTTTTGTTTCTTTTTTATATGCCTTTTCATAAGTTTGTTAGTATTTTGTTGAGGATTTTCGTATCTGTTTTTATAAGAGATATTTGTTTGTAATTTTCTTCTGTTGTTTTTCTCTGGTTTTGGTATCAGAGAAATACTGGCCTCAGAGATGCATTGGAAAGTGATGTCCTGCCACTTCTGAGAATATGGCCCTCTGACTAGGACCTGGGGGCACAGGGAGCCCTGTGTTCTTGGTGGCACCTGTCTGGAATGGAGTTGCTATCTCTCTGAGCTGGGAAGGGGGGAAAGGAGCAGGTGTTGGTTCAAATGCCACAGACTCTGTTCCTGTGAAGTTTTAGCAGATTTTCTTGAATAAATGTGTCTTCCTTTGCTCTTTGCCCTTGGGATAATCTCCAGAGATTTTAAATTGTTCTTTTTGAACATAATTTTGTTTTTGTTTTTGAACACAAGTTTTGCTGAGCAGTAGCTCTGTGGAGGCTTTTACACTGTCACATCAGAAACCAGAAGTAGAACTCGTTATCTTTCTTATCTCCTCTAAGGGTCTTTTAATTTAATATAGGAGGAATCCCCAAAATGCCCTGTGATTTTTGATTGTCCATTCATATTTAAAACTGAGGTGTTGAAAAGCTGATTATTCTGTATGGGGCAAGGACAGGAACAGGGAAGCTAATGTGAATCAATTACAGAATTTATCTCTAGATACTGGGTAAATTATGGGTTCAGAATAGAATAGAAAAGAAAACAAAAAATCAGAAGTCTGGAGGAAAAGTGAGTGTGCTAATCATCTCATCTCTTCTAGTTGGAGAAAATCAACACTGAATTGGAAAAAACTAGCTCTTTTCCTCAGCCCCGGGATTCTCGCTAACACTCTCCACACTTGAATAATTTCAATTAACTATTTTTCTTTAATTTTAGAAGGACCTTTTGGGAAAAAAAAATCTTTTGGGTAAAGAAACATTTACCTAAGGTTCAGTCATTCCTGTAATTTAAATTTTATTAAGACAAAATCAGATTTAATTTTTTTCTTAAAAATATCATGTATAGTACTATCCTCTCTTTATAAAATAATTTCTATTTATAGCTGTTTATCTCTTTGACTAACTACATTGCTTATATATATCTACCAGCCTTCTTTCTCTATATATGCATAGAGAGATTATAACAATATATGCCAGTGACTAAGGCTAGTTGTTTCTGGGCAGTAGGACCTGGGATGCTTTATTACTTTCTCCCTTTAATTTTTTGTATTGAGTGACATTTTCAAAAAGAAGCACATACCAATTTCTTTTTTAAAGCCAATACAATGCAAAAGCAAAACCTAACCCATTAACAGAGCCAATCAACCATACAATCAGGGCTGGTACCTATGGTGAGGCCAGCGAGGAGACTGGGATACAAAATTTGATTTGAAATCACACAAATGAACCCTCAGCTCCTCACTAGCCTCATCATAGTAGTCCTGGACAACCTTCAAATGACACAGGGAAAACTGGCAGATCAATGCAGGTGAAGAACAGCATGTTTGGAAACCTGGGTAGATGAGTAAAGCATACTTTTCCTTTCTTATAAATGATTATTAAATATATTTTTAAAAACTTTTCCCAGAAGAAATCATAGTCTTTACACTTTAGAATTATCTCTATTATCACTTGGAAACTAACAAGCACCTAGTCTTCTCGTTCCTTCCTGTCCCTTGATTCAGCACTTGCGTGAGTGTGTCGCAGGCTCTGGCCGCAGGGCACTGAAAGGGGCGTGTTGCTGTCAGCTGCAGCATCTCTTGCTTCATCTAGGACTTTCCTGATCACCCTCGCTAAAACAACACAATACCCTCCTTTGTCTTTCCAGCCCATATTCCTGCTTTAATGTCTCCCTAGCAGTTGTCATATTCCAAATGTATCCATCCTTTCTTCATATAGTTTTATTTTGTATGTGATGGGTTCATTGCCTGTCTTGCCTTATCAGTATATAAGCCCTGCGATGCTACCCTCACGGAAGCCTGATGGTGTGCAAGAGGTTTCCATAGTATTTGCTGAATGGAAGAATGAATGAGTTCATTGTGCACTCACTGAATGACTGTGGACCCGATGGTGTTGTGACAATATGAAAAACGCACAGTCTTTACTCCCCACAGAGAGAGTCCATATGGCAGCCTCCCTCCCTACCTCTGTTCCTGGAGACAGTCACAGGCCTCATGCAGTCATTACCTCCCAATCACATACAGTTTGTTTTCACCCACCTTTTCCTTTTCTCATAGTCCCTCTCTTTTTTTTTCTTCCTTCAACTCTTGCCCAATTAGCACAGGGAAATATTTTCCCCCCTTAAAAAAATCACTCAGCCTGATAAGCATAAAAGGTAATACTAGTAATAACATACTCATGAAAAGAAAGTCAGTTTTGAAGAGCAAATAATAGCATTATTAATAGTGAACATCTATGTTTGCTATATATCTGGTCCTCTGCCAAGCAATTTATATGCATTGCCTCATTTAATCAGTATAGATAAAGAAACTATGGCGGCAAGAAGTAACTTGTCTGGGTCACAGAGCCAATAACTGGTCTGAACCCATGTCGGTCTGATTCCAGAGCCCAGGCCTGCCAGGGGCAACAGAGAAGCTGTGCTGTTCATTTCTAATGTAATCCCCTCTGTGGGATTTTCCCTCCATCCTCTTCCCACACTACATCCTCATCCACACTACAAGCAGTTGCTCTCTTCATGTTCCCACAGCGCTCTACTCATACTACTTCAGTTGTGATCACATAAAATGTTAGGTCTATGTCTGAAAGGCTCAGCTGGGTGTATTTTCACTCATTATCAGTGTTATGAAGTATCCGCTTGCCTTATTCATTGCAATTAGGGTTGTAATAGAAGCAGGAGCTTTGGAGCTATTCCATATACATATGCATATATGGAGGATGGGGGAGAGCAAGTTCAAAACCCAGCATCTGCTACTTATTAGCAGTATAAAGTTAGGCACAGTATTTAACCCCTCAGAATGTTAGGTTACTCACATGTGATGTGGGGATAATGATGTCAGTGTTACAATGTAATGAGAATAACCTAAGATGTGTCTGTAAGGTGCCTGGCATTGTGCCTAGAACAACACAGGTACTTAGTGAACACTCTTCTTCTGGGTCCTGTACAACCCTCTGCCTACCTGGATTCTGACTCTTCTGTTGCACCTCATACAGCATTTCAGCTATGTTATGTGTTATCTGTTTTGGCTTGTATTAGTTATGTATTACTTTGCAACAAATCACCCCAAACTTAGCAGCTTAACACAATAAGCATTTACTATCTCAAAGTTTCTGTTCACCAGTGATCTGGGAACAGCTTAGCTGGTGGCTCTGGTTCAGTCTCTCGGGAGGTTGTAGTCAAGATGTCAGTTAGACCTGCAGTCATCTCAAGGCTCAACTGGGAGACTATTTGCCTCCAAGCTCACTCATGTGGCTATTTACATGCTTCAGGAGATTTGTTTCCAAGCGTATTCATGTGTACCTCTCCACAGGGCTCTCAGGCCATGGCAGCTGGATTCCTCCAGAGGAAGCAATCCAAGAGAATGAGAGAGAGCATCCAAGATGGAAGCCACACATAGTCTTTTTATAGGAAGGAATAATGCAGAGCATGAATATCAAGATGTGGAGATAATTGGGGCCATATGAGAGTTTGTCTGCTACATGGTTTAAATATTGTAGAGAGCTAGCCTAGGAATTGCGATATGCCCAATTGTTTCACTGATTTTATAGAAAAGTTTTTATGGAGAGTCCTGTGTTTACATAAGGGACTTACATACTTTGGAAACGTATACATTGCTAAGCCGGTAACTGGCTATACCAGTAATAAAGCTTCAACATACTCAACAACATAAAAATAATAACAATAATGACTTCTTTTCATAGTCTTACAAGTTATCATGCTATCTGTACCTTTCATTTCCCACTCTATGCATAATTATACTTTTCCTCTGAGTTGGTTTGTTTCTTAAAAACCATTTCCCCTTTGGCTGTCTCCTTGGTACATTTCCTACCCACTTCCCCCTCTTTGGTCTATGGATACATGAGCACACACACATTCTAGCTTCCTTCCTCAGAGAGTGGCAAAGATCAGGTAGGTAGTCATGGTGAAATATAAATATTACTCCCAGTCCCACATTTGGAGGGCAACTTGTTTTTTATTCCCAATTAAGTCATAGCTCCAGCTACCTCCCTAGATTGAAGTGTCCTGCCTTGGGATGATCTTGGCTCCTTTTCCCCCTTTCTCCTGGTGGCTGCTCTTAGTCATAGCATTGCCTAATTGTGTTAGCCTCCCAGGAGGGATTGACATGGGCAAAATTTGATATTTGTGTCTTCTCAGGCTTAGAAGAAGGATTATATAAATACAAAAATATGAATAGTAACTAGTAAAACATATCAAAATATTAAATAAGTATCATAAATATTAAAACTTTATTGTATAAATATTAAAACACATACTTTACATAAATATTATCTGCTTGGATATTAAAAAGGTAGATTCAACAATAACAGTTTGACATTTTGTATTCTTCCATTTCTATAAATTATTGAGAAGCTATTTTATTAGAGATAGTATTTAATTATTTGGGTTGTCTATGACTGCCGTTAAGTATTTTAAACTAAGTAAGTTCTGCTTTTGAAATGTTCTTTCTCAGGAAAGTAGACAGAAAAGAGCCAGATGAACAGTTAAAGAAAGAAATATAAGGAGCCATGAGCAGGTACATATTCTGAGGCAGAAAGATTTGATGATGATAGTTATATTGGGAAGGGGAAGGAAAAAAGTGATAATGGAAAAACAGGTGCACTGGGTGTGAATCATGAAAGAGAAGTGTTTATAAAAATGAAAACCTGATAGGATCACTTACTTATGATGGACTTTGTGCCATTTACTAAATGATATACTAAGGAGAACATTTTGAGGAAGAAGTATGATCATAGTCCTTTTAGAGTTGTCAGAGACCGTATATACTTTGTTACGCCAACTGCTCCAGTTAGGATGAGAAACAGGAATGAAAGAGGTGAATCTTTTGACATCCAGTGTTATTTTGTTGAAGAGCCAGGGCTGAGATTCACTGAATTCTTAATTCAGTAGCTTTTACTAATAATTGTACTTTATGATCTGGAAGAGAATTGGTTTAAATTTTTACTTACAAATTTCTTATTTTCTACATCACTTAAGAGACTTAAAAATCTGAAATAAGTCTGTCAAATGAACTATAGTTATATTCTATGTGTATGCGAATTCAATAGAGGGGTTCAACAACAGATGAGATAAAGCAGACAAAAGAATCAGAGCACTTGAAGACAGGGCAGTGGAATTTATCCCATCAGAAGAGCAAAAAGAAAAGAGAATGAAGATAGCTTAAGTGAGGTATGGGAAAACATCCAGTGGACCAATTTTTCACTTTATAAGGGTCCCAGAAAAAGAAGAGAGAAAGAGGCAGGCAGAAAACTTATTTCAAGAAATAATGGCTGAGGGATGCCTGGGTGGTTCAGTGGTTAATCATCTGCCTTTGGCTCAGGTCGTGATCCCAAGGTTTTGGGATCAAGTCCCACATTAGGCTCCCTGCTCTGCAGGATTTATTCTAGGGATGCAAGGATGGTTCAATACTTAAAATCAATGTGATATGCCACAGTAACAAAATGAAGGATAAAAAGTCATATAATCATCTCAATAGATGCAGAAAAAGCATCTGACAAAATTCAATAGCCATTCATGATAAAAGTACTCAACAAACTGGGTATAGGAGGCACATACCTCAACATAATAAAGTCCATATATGATAAGCCAGTCCATATATGATAAGCCCAAAATGATATGACAGATGCTCAATGGTGAAAAACTGAAAACTTTTCCTTTAAGGTCAGGAGCAAGACCAGAATGGCCACTCTTGCCACTTTTATTCCATATAGTACCAAAAGATCTAGCCAGAGCTACTACACAAATTAATAATTAAAATAATAATAATAATAATGAATAAAATAAAAGGCATCCAAATCAGAAAAAACATAAAACTGTCTCTATTTGCAGATGACATAATTCTTCATACAGAAAATCCTACTGATTCCATAAAAAACTGTTAGAATTACTAACAAATTCAGTAAAGTTGCAGGATATGAAATCAATATAATAAATTAGTTGTGTTTCTATACATTAATAGCAAACTATCAGGAAGAGAAATTAAGAAAACAATCCCATTTACAGTTGCAACAAAAAGAATAAAATAAATTTAACCAAGGTGGTGAAAGGTCCAAACACTGATAACTATAAGACACTGATGAAATTTAAGAAGACACAAATAAATGAAAATATATTCTCTGTTTATGAATTAAAAGAATTAATATTGTTAAAATGTCTAAACTAACCAAAGTAATCTACAGATTCAATGTGATCCCTATCAAAATTCCAATTATATTTTTCACAGAAATAGAACAATCCTAAAATATGTATGGAACCACAAAAGGTCCCAAATGGCCAAAGCAATCTTGAGAAAGAAGAACAGGCTAGAGCCATCAAACTTCCTGCTTCAAACTATATTACACAGCTATAGTAATCAAAATAATACTGTATTGGCATAAGAACAGGCTCATAATTATCAGAACAGAATAGAGGGCCCAGAAAAAAACCCATGCATATATGCTCAATTAAATTACAACAAAGGAGTCTAGAATATACAACGGGGAAAGGACAGTCTCTTCAAGAAATGGTGCTGGAAAAAATGGATAACAATATGTAAAAGAATGAAACCAGACCACTATCATATACCATACACAAAAATAAACTCAAAATGGATTAAAGACCTAAACGTGAGACATGAAACCATAAAACTCCTAGAAAAAGACATAAGTGGTAATTTCTTTGACACTGACCTTAGCAATATTTTTCTAGATATGTCTCCTGAGGCAAGGACAAAAGCAAAAATAAGCTATTGGTACTACACCAAAATAAAAAGCCTTTGCACAGTGAAGAAAACCATCAACAAAACGAAAGGCAACTTACTGAATGGGAGAAGCTACTCATAAATGATATATTCAATAAGGGATTAATATCCAAAATATATAAAGAACTTGTACAACTCAATAATAAAAAAGCGAACAATCTGATTTAAAAAAGGGGCAGAGGAACTGAATAGACATTTTACTACAGAATACATCCAAATGGTCATCAGGTACATGAAAAGGGGTTCAACATCACTAACCATCAGGGAAATACAAATAAAAAACCACAATGAGATATCATTTGCACCTCTTAGAATCCAATTTTATGGATGAAATTTTAACTGGAGAGACATGACATCCTTTAGTTAAATGATCAACATTTAATAGTAGTGGTATTTGAATTGTCTGAATGGCACTACTCAGTAGAAAGGGCACACTTCTGTTTGTTGATATCTTTTTTTTTTTAAGATTTTATTTATTTATTCATGAGAGACAGAGAGAGAGAGAGAGAGGCAGAGGGAGAAGCAGGCTCCCAAGGAGCAGAGAGCCCGATACGGGACTCGATCCCAGGACCCTGAGATCATGACCCGAGCCGAAGGCAGACACTTAACCATCTGAGCCACCCAGGCGCCCCGATATCTTTTTTTTCTTATTTTCATAAAACAGTTGTTGGCCTTTGATGAAAACTTAGTGTCCATATTGATTTAATTTATATTGTAAGAACCATAACTATAAAATAAAGGTGATCTAGGACAAGACTGATCTGCATGATCGTCTAAAATCCTTTGTAAATCAAAGTGGAAAAGAAATGAGGCAGCTGTGTTTATTTAAATGACTAAAAGATGCATTTTGATCAATTGAGATGATGTATGTTGATAGTTCATTTGAACTGTAAAACATTGTACAAATGTAAAGCATTGCCACAACCTGAGGAAAGACTTCTTGTAAGCCCCCTCTAGGCTTCATCCCTCAAGTTTTCAGTTTTATTGGAGAAAAATGTTATGAAGCAGAGGCCAGGAAAAAGATGGATTCAGTGGCAGGTGCTTTTTTTTTTTTTTTTTGATTGGGCTCCCCTGGTGTACTCTCATTCATGTCAAAATACTTTTACAGTCTCATTTCTACTAATCCTCCATATTGTTTTCCCAAATACAGTACTCATATGGTAGGCTTTCTTTTAAGCTGGTAACTGAGAAGAGAGTATTGGCAATGACTAATGCCTAATGTGTAGTTTTCTGCAGTACAGAAAGCTCTTTCCACTACATTAATTCAGTCTTCTCAACAGCTTTTTGAGTGTGGCAGTTTTCATGTCTTTTGTAGAAATAAAGAAACGGATGTTGGAGTTAATATGATTCACTCATGATCTAATCCCTAGTAGTGGCAGATGCAAAAATTTGATGCAAAATCAAGAGTTCTTTATACCCACCCCACATGACAGATGAGTGTTTGGCCCATTTCCACCAAGGCAAAATGTTGTTCAATATTTGACTCATCATTAGCACATTTATTAGGAGACTGAGAAAAATAGAAAAACAAATGAAACTCAAGCTGCTCATTTGTAACTTCTCTGAATGGAGGAGTAGATTAAAATCTATATAATATGAAATTTTGGATTTTCCACATACTAATACAATCTGTGAAGCTGAATAAATAAATGATTATAATTAATAAAAAGCAAGGAATAGTGTTTTTCTTTCAGACTAACTTTCCCATAGATAACAATTATAATGCTAGACAAAATATTTTTAAAAAAACTATCTGAAGGTACTAGAGAGTCACCAAAAGCAAGCAGGAACTGAAGAGGACTGTACACTTGGAAGAAGGAAATACCATGGTGTGAGTTTTCTGTTTTTATGGCTTTGGCAAGCATAGACACTATACTACATAAAACCACTAAAATTTAAAGATAAATTAAAACGGGCAATGTTCATAGCAATCTGACCGCCTTGAGGTACTGTGGATCAGAGTTGGAATGACCATGGCAGCTGGGAAGTGAGAGAGGGAAACCTCAGAATGGACTGAGTGAGAGCAGAAGCTCCAAATTCTGCATATAAACTCCACCTAAGACCCCTTAACTATGTATGTTTGAAGCAGCACGATTAAAAATAAAATAACTGAATACAAAATTTCAGCTGCCATCCACCACAGAGAAAATAAAATGCTATAGGTCAAATATGTGTCCCACCTCAAATTTATATTGTTGAAATGTAATCCCCAATGCGGAAGTAGGGCCTCTGGAAGGTGATTAGGTCATATGAGTGGACCATCATGAAAGCGATTAATGTCCTTATAAAGGGAGCCCAGAGAGCTCCTTCATCCCTTTCTAATATGTGGAGACATAGTGTAAAGAAAAACATATATAAACCAGGAAGCAGGTCCTCACGTGACACCAAATCTAGTGGTACATTGATCGTGGACTTCTAGCCTCCAGAAGTGTAAGAAATAAATTTCTGATGTTTATAAGTTACCCAATATATGATATTTTTGTTATAGCAGCCTGAGGAGACTAAGACATAAGAGTTTGAAGCTTGATTTCATCTAAGATGTGTCCTAAAACAAAATAAAAAAATCAATACTCTTTGAAGTAATATAACAGAATCCAGAGATTCTATCATTCATAACATCCAGGATAGAACCAAAAATTACTAGGCATACTAAGAGACAGGAAAACGTGACCCACACTTAAAAGAAAAGGCATTCAATGCGGATTAACACAGATGACCCAGATGTTGGAATTAGTATACAAGGAGTTTAAAGCAGGGATTATAACTATATTCAGTATATAAAGGAACATATACTCTTAATGAATGAGCAAATAAGAAATCTCAGCAGAGAAATATAAACTATATATACATAAAAAGAATGAAATAGATATTCCAGAACTCCAAAATATACTATCTAAAGTTATATTTCATATGGGCTTAATAGTAGCTTGCGATGATAGAAGCAAGAACCAGTAAATGTGAAGCTAGATAAATATGTATTATCCAGTTTGAAAAACAGACAGAACAAAACAATGGGGGAAAAAGCAGAACCTCAAGTACATGTGTGCCACTACCAAGAAGTTCAACATTTGTAAAATTATAATATCAAAAAGAAAAAATAAGAAATTGGGCAAAAAAATTTAAGGACTCAATGGCTGAAAATATTCTAAATTTGGTGAAAGTTTTAAGTTCACAGAGTCAAGAAGTTTAGTAAACTCCCATCAGGATAGATATGGACATATAATAGTCAAATTGTTAAAAACCAAAGATAAAGAGAAAATCTTGAAAGCAAACAGAAACAATGACACATTACATACAGCTTAGCATCAATTTGAAATATTGCTGACTTCTCATAAGAAACAATGAAAATCAGAAGAAAATTAGAATGCTGAGAGAAAAAAATTATCAACCCAGAATTTTATATGCACTGAACATGTTCTTAAGGAATTAGGGTGAAATAGAGACATTTCATAATAAAACTAAGAGAATGTTCTGCCAACAGACTTTCACTGAAAGGTGAGATGAATGAGGTCAGGTAGGAATAAAGAACACTGGAAATAGTAAACATATGAGTGAATGTAGGAGACTTTTTTTTTTCTTATTTCTTTAAAATACATATGGTTATTTAAAAAATTACAAAATTCTGTTGTGGAGCTTATAACATAGGTAAATGTAATACACATAAAAGCTAAAACATAAAGGAGCAGAGAGGTGGCAAATGGACCTAGATAACCGCAAGAGTCTTATGTTTTACATCTTCTGGTATATAC
The DNA here is from genome assembly GCF_011800145.1 of Mirounga leonina. Taxonomy (NCBI): domain Eukaryota; kingdom Metazoa; phylum Chordata; class Mammalia; order Carnivora; family Phocidae; genus Mirounga; species Mirounga leonina. Next base: position 19,517,206 of record NW_023270807.1, read on the forward strand.
ATGTGAAAATTTAAGGCTGTATAATGTAATCCCTAGAGCAGCCACTACAACTAGAAAGCCTATAGACAGAATGCAATTACTTATTTATTCAAAAGATGGTGGAAAAGGAAGAACAGAGGACGAAAAATCAGATGGTACAGACAGAAAGCAAATAAAACATAGTAGACTTAAATCCAACCATAGCACTACAGTTGACCCTTGAACAACATGGGTTTGAACTACGTGTGTCCACTTATTTGTAGATTTTTTATAGCATTGTCCTATAAATGTATTTCCTGTTCCTTATGATTTCCTTAATAACATTCTTTTCTCTAGCTTACTATGTTGTAAGAATACAGCATATAATACATATACAAAATCTGAGTTAATTGTTTATCAGTAAAGCTTCTGGTCAATAGTAGGCTATTAGTAGTTACGTCTTTGGGGAGTCAGAAGTTACACATAAATTTTTTACTGTGCAGGGGTCAGTGCCCCTAACCCCTGCATTGTTCAAGTGTCAAGTGGTAATTATATTAAATGTAAATGGGCTAAAAATTCCAAGTAAAAAGCCAGAGATGGGGGGGTGGAATTTTAATTTAGTAGCAAGAGGAAATCAGAGAAATCTTAGAGTGGCAACTTTACTTCTGATTATATAGATTGTTGAATTCTACACTGATTTACCCATGAGATTGTGTAGGTTCTCATGTTTTTTGAATGGTGTGGGTGTTCTTCCCTTACAGCAGGGATACATAATCTCTAGAAAATGTCCTTAAATTCAAATTTGAAGAAACAGAGGTTTGGGTCTGAGTGCTTCCTCTCCCAGAAGGATTCTCTTGCACATTTCTTCCTAGTGTCCAGCATTGCATATAATAAGATTTAATTTGCCTATTTGACTTGCATATAAATAACTCGGAGGGCCACTCATGTAATTTTTTATAAGACAAAGATTAGACTCCCTAGATTAAGAAAAAAATTAAACTATGATTGTTATAATTCCCTGGATAACTGCCTTTCTTTCAGTAAGACTGAAAGCTCTGTCATATTCCTTCTTATCCCCCCAGAAAATTAAGCCAGTGACTGGCACAATAGTGGGCATTAAATAAATAACAACATGATTTCTAGTCCTAGAAGTAATTTACAACTGCCTCTTAATTACATTTATCTGTATATTATTTATTAACTTTTAAAACTACTTTTATTAATGAATAATTTTATATAATAAAAAGTTCCCATTTTAAATGTATAGTTTGATGAGCTGAATAAATGTATACACACATGCAACCACCAACACAATCAAGATACTTGTATATGGGGAACAAGGCTAGAAATTATATCAATAAGGAAAGCCTAAAACTCTTCAGGATACAGAATTGGTTCCCTATTTTCCAATTCACAAGGTGTTTTCATTTTTTTCTCTCTTGCCAGACTAACGTTTCAAATTCTCGGAAGTACTGTATATAGAAAACCCTAAAGACTCCACCAAGAAACTATTAGAACTGATAAATGAATTCAGTAAAGTCATAAGATATAAAATCAATGTACAGAAATCTGCTGCATTCCTATACACTAATAATGAAGCAGCAGAAAGTGAAATTAAGAGGGGTGCATGGGTGGCTCAGTTGGTTATGCATCTGACTTTTTTTTTTTTTTAAAGATTTTATTTATTTATTTCAGAAAGAGAGTGAGTGTGAGAGAGAGAGAGCATGTGCAGGGGGAGGAGGAGACTCCCTACTGAGCAGGGAGCCCAATAGGAGGCTCAATGCTCGGCTTGATGTGGGGCTCAATCCCGGACTCCAGGATTATGACCTGAGCCGAAGGCAGATGCTTAACTGACTGAGCCACCCAGGAACCCCTGCATCTGACTCTTGATCTCAGCTCAGGTCCTGATCTCAGGGTTGTGAGCTCAAGCCTCACATTGGACTCCATTCTGGGCATAGAGCCTACTTAAAAAAAAAAAAAAAAAAAAAAAGTGAAATTAAGAAATTGATATAACTTACAATTGCTCCAAAAACAATACAATATCTAGGAATAAACTTAACCAAAGAGGTGAAAAACCTGTACTCTGAAAACTATAAAACACTGATGACAATATAAAGAATGGAAGAACATTCTGTGCTCATGGATTAGAAGAATAAATATTGTTAAAATGTCTATACTACCCAAAGCAATCTATAAATTTAATGCAATCCCTATCAAAATATCAACAGCATTTTTTACAGAACTAGAGCAAACAATCCTAAAATTTGTATGGAACCACAAAAGACCCTGAAGAGCCAAAGCAATCTTGAGAAAGAAGAACAAGGCTAGAGGTATCACAATTTCAGATTTCAAGTTATATTACAAAGCCGCAGTAATTAAAACAGTATGGTACTGGCACAAAAATAGATACATAGATCAATAGAATAGAATAGAGAGCCAGAAACAAACCCATAATCATATGAACACTCTTCAACAAATGGTCTTGGGAAAACTGGTCAGCCAGATGCGAAAGGATGAAATTGGACCACTTTCTTTCACCATACACAAAATAAATATGGATTAAAGACCTAAATGTGAGACCTGCAACCATAAAAATCCTTAAACAGAACACTGGCAGGTATCTCTCTGACATCAGTCATAGCAACATTTTTCTAGACATGTCTCCTGAGGCAAGGGAAGCAAAAGCAAAAATAAACTATTGGGACTTCATCAAAATAGAAAGCTTCTGGACAGCAAAGGAAACAATCAACAAACCTAAAAGGCAACCTACAGAATGGGATATTTGCAAATGACATATCCAATAAAGGGTTGGTATCCAAAATATATAAAGAACTGATACAACTCAACACCCAAAAAATAATCCAATTAAAAAATGGGCAGAAGACATGAACAGACATTTCTCCAAAGAAGACATACAGATAGCCAACAGACACATGAAAAGATGTTCATTACTTACCATCAGGGAAATGCAAATCAAAACTACAAGGAGATACCACCCCACTGGTCAGAATGGCTAAAATAAAAAACACAAGAAACAACAAGTGTTGGTAAGGATGTGGAGAAAAAGGAAGCTTCTTGCACTGTTATGCATGGAAATGCGACCTGGTGCAGCCACTGTGAAAAAACAGTATGGAGGTTCCTCAAAAAGTTAACTACCCTATGATTTAGGAATTGTGCTACTGGGTATTAACCCCCAAAATACAAAAGCATTAATTCAAAGGGATACATGCACTCCTATGTTTACTGCAGCATTATTTACAACAGCCAATCTATGGAAGCAGCCCCATCGATAGAAGAATGGATAAAGAAGATGTGGTGTGTGTGTGTATATATATAAATGTACACATATTTATATACCATGGAATATTATTCAGTCATAAAAAAGAATGAAATTTTGCCATTTGCAGCAATATGGATAGAGCTAGAGAGTATAATGCTAAGTGAAATAAGCCAAAGACAAATACCAGATGATTTCAATCATCTGTGGAATTTAACAAACAAAACAAATGAGCAAAGGAAAAAAAAAGAGAGAGACAAACCAAGAAATAAACTCTTATCTATAGAGAACAAACTGATGGTTACCCAGAGGGAGGTGGGTGGGGGTGGGGGGATAGGGATGGGAGAAATAGGGGATGGGGATTAAAGAGTACACTTACCAGGATGAAAAAAAAATAAAATGAAATGAAAAAAAAATTCTCTTAATCAAAAACAAAAACAAACCAAGAGGCAGGCCTAACAGTAGCATCTTCTGAGAGCCCCAAAGCTGGGGAATTTCAAAGCAGATTAGGTGTGTTATGGTCAGTGGATTAAAAAAAAAAAGACGAATTCTAGGTAGATCCTTGGCAACAAAATTGTCAAGAATTCTGCCCCTGATTTCGCAGAGTTAACAGAAGTTTGCCAATTATTTAATGTGCGTGTCGCACTGTGGTCATTATAGAGATCTATGAATGAGACAGTACTTGTCCAAGACGTCACTATCTCCTTGGGATTAAGGTCATACAAAAATAATCATAACGCAAATGTAAGTGTCATAGAGAGACACACGGGGAATACTAATTGAGGTCTGAATTTTTTAAGAGACCAGCCGTATCTTTAAAACATATTTGGTGTTTATTAATAACCTAGTGTGGTAATCTCTGGAAGTCAAAGAAGATTAGGATGAAGGAGCCAGGCCTTTCTTATTTTTTTTTTTTTTTTTTTTAAAGCAATTAGAAAACTTGCAAAGACAAGTCTATGACTTGCTTACATTCCAGACTCAGTCTCTCAGTCAGAAACCACAGTTTTCCACTAAAAGTGGCACAAAATGGGTTTCTGGAATGTGAGAATAATGGAAGAGTGGTTAAGGTCCAAAGTTGAGGTGGCCTTTCTTCCCTGAGAATGTAGAAATCACACCAGGACAAACAAAAGAGAGAGTGGAGTGGGTTTGGCAGTGGAATTTAAGGATGACCGGAATTAGAAAGTTAAGGTGATAATTCTGGGCTCAAAACCAAAGTGATACTCAGATCCATCCTCACTGATTGGGAAGAAAGGAGTCCTCCTCCTAGAGTTGAAATGATGAAGTGTCCTCCTCCTCACTAACCCCGTGGGAAACTATCCTGCACACAGTTGGAACTGGAAGTCTGTGTAGACATGTATGCCTTGTATAAACTAGTTTCAGATAAAAAATTCCCTTGGTCACTGAGCATGCTCAGCTTTCAGTCTTCTGCAGAAAAGTGGATTGGGTGGCTCCAGCTTTTAGCTTTGGCAACTTGGGTCGGGAGAGCCCGGTTGTGTCTGGCAGAGGCCACAGGTGGAATCTTGAAGAGAAAGGTGTGAGGACTAGGGGGCAGCTGGTAGGGGAGTCAGAGTGGGACCCAAAAGACAATCCATCAATGTGACTGACTTTGATCTGGTCGGCAGCCCTATGTAAAGGAGCCAGATGGCTTTCTGGAGATGGGGAGAACAGATGTTCTGGTCCTAGTCCTTGGGAATGAATCAGGGGCGAGAATGAATGGTCGTTTATTATCCAGTAGTGAGCCTCCTGAGTCCTCCCCAGCTACTCCTTCTTGGGCTACACTCTCCCTTTGCAAGATACTGGGTGTTGGTGCAGAAACCCAGGAGCTGGTTGGAGGATGCTCACCTGGCAGCCCGCAGCCGACGTGCCCCACCTCCCCCACTCCTCCCTCCTCACAAGCTCAAAATAGTAGCCAGGAGCCAGCCAACATCTGGCCGGACTAGAACAGGCTCAGAAACTCACCTTTGCTACCTCGTTTTTGCGTTTGGACTCCCGATGGGGTGCATCCATGCCAATGAGAACCTTACAGATTCTGACTTCTCTGCTTTTGACGTAATGGGGAGAGGGACTTCCTGTTAGTGTATAAACAATAAACAAACATCCAGAAGCTGTGCGCCCAGGTTACACAGCCTGCAGGCGGTGCCCGCGGACCAGAGGGCACGGTCGAGGCCCCGGCGCGGTGCGGGGCTGAGGGCAGCCCGCTCATTTCTGGGGTTGCTGGCAACCGGGGAACCTCAAAAATCACACCGAATCTCGTAGCTCCGGGCGCCCATGGAGCGCAAGGTACGCTTCGGGGGCGGTCCTGCCTGACCCCGGAAGAGAAAGTTGTTTTGGGGAAGGGGAGCGAGGAGACGAGAGCGAGTTAAGTAAAAATCAAAGTTGTTCTGCTCCCCTCAGGCCGCCTCTCCTCTGCTTCATCTTTACCCCAAGCTCCATTGGAGTCAGGCTTCCTCGGAGGGCCGGACGCTTCCCGAGTCCCAGCCTGAGTAGGGGGATAGGGAGCGCCCCGCCCGCAGGTTCCGACCCTCTCTGGCTCCGGGCCTCCAGGAAAACCCGGAGCGGAGCATCCCCCGGGTCGGGAAACGCCCTCGCGCGCGCCCACTGGCGCGCATGCTCAGTCGCGCGGCGGCCGCGAGTAGGAAGCTCCGCGCGGAATTAGCGGCCGCGGCGGCGCGACTGGAGGGTGGGAGGAGGCGCACCGGCTGGCGGGCGGGGGCGCTGGGACGCGGCTGGGGCTCCCGCCCGAGGTTCCTGCGAGCGCTTGGGACCGCGAACCCCCGCGCGAGGAACTAGCGAGCACCGGAGCCAACGAGTGCAGAGTGGGCAGAGGGCGGAGCGGAGCCGCCGGGCGGAGCGGGCTCAGAGCCCGGGTCTCCGCGGCTCGGCTCGGGACCCGGCGGCGGGGACGGCGATGTTCCACTGCATCCCCCTGTGGCGGTGCAACCGTCATGTGGAGACCATCGACAAGCGCCACTGCTCGCTGGTCTACGTCCCCGAGGAGATCTACCGCTACGCCCGCAGCCTGGAGGAGCTGCTGCTGGACGCCAACCAGCTCCGCGAGCTGCCCGAGGTGAGTGTCCGGCCTCACCTGCGCGCCGTATTCGGGAGAACACGGACGAGCCTGGCCAGCCCTCTCCCCCCCTCTCTCCCGCCGTCTCCTGCCTTCCCCACTCTACCCCCCTTCCACCTCCAGATCCGGTCCGCAGGTCCCACTGAACCACCACTACCTGTAGTCACCTGCTTCTTCCTCCCTTACCGCCCCCCCCCCCCAAACCCGTCGCATTAAAAGTTCCTGATCATTTTGTACAAAGCGAGCGACTTGCAGTTTTCCAAGTAGTCACTAGAGCTTCTGCGACTAGGGAAACGTTCTGGTCTGGTAAGTAGTTGAGATACACGTCTAAGTACTAACAACTGGTGCCTGTGGTGAGGAGCCAGGTGGCTCGGGCTTTTCCCGGGTGAAAGGACAGAGCGTGGCATCCGCTCCCTGGGCAGTTTTCCCTGCGCTGCCTTCCCCTATCACTGGCCAGGGCGCGCTTCCCCGTTGGCTCTGGCAGGTCCGGAGGAGGTGGGCAGCGCTCAGGAGAGTCGCACTATCTCGGCATCTTCCGAGGAATGTGCCCTGGGCCTTATCGCGGGTGGGCAGTGCTTGCAAGTGCTGTAGTTTGGCTGGCGGGTCTTGGCTCCGGGACCGTTGGAGAATTGGGGGTGGGTAGGAGGAGATCGGGCAGGAAGAGAGCTATGCCTTGGGAGCTGTGGGCAGGTGCCCAGGTGCCCGCTGCTGGGTCCCTGCCTGCGTGGACCTGTTGCGTGGAAGGAGCCGCTGTGAACGTCAGCAGAGACTGTGCCTGACGGGCCAGTTTTGCGGCCGCCTCTCCCGGAGCGGGTACGTTCAGGCTCCTGACTTCTGCCCTTGCAGTGATGCGTTACCTCTTCAGAGTTGTTTACGTAAATTAATCAGTGTGCTGAGGCTGAACTTGTTAAGCGACAGATGCTGATTGAGCTTTAATGGAGGGTCTGTGACTGCGAACTTTTAACCTTCGAGCTTGCGCCGGGAACTTAGCTTGAGTAACCCTCGAAGAGGAAGGTATCACAAATCCAAGGGTGTGCAGGAAGTCGGTGTGCAGTAATCCAAAGGTGTGCAGGAAGTAGGGAGACTAGATTGCTGGGAGTTGGAGGGAGGACCTGAGGCCTGGAGTTGGAACTCAGACAATCTTTCTTGTCCTTTAGTTAACCGAAGGCCCAGACACTGTCACAGAAACACTCAACTAGTCAAATGATCTGGCTTGTTAAAATGACCTGCCCGAGTGTTTTAAAAAGCAGAACAGTGTGTTTTTCTTAATATTTCAAGTGTTATTCTTCTTGGATTAACTTTCCTTGGTTCATGTGGAATTGGATGGTTTGCTCTGTGTAATCATGGAGATTATCCTCACTAGGATCTTTGCAAAGCCCCCCAGGCTTTATTTAGCTTAGAAGCAGAAAAGCCATCCAATTCCCTCAGGCATTTATTATTTTGCAGGCATTTCCAAACACATGGCTTTGTCTGGCCTTTAACTTCCTTAAATTTGACTTGAAAGTCATAAATAAGCTCACTTGCTGCCTTACGTTGTGAATAAGTTTTAGGCATTACTAATCGCCAGAAATACAGAATATATTATTTAATACTTTTCAAGTGTGTCAGAATGAAGTTACTAGAGATTGAGTGAAAAGCTATTTAACTAGAAATGTTTCAGTGTTCCTTGTGGTATTTTTGTTTGTTTGTTTGTTTGTTTTAGTAGAACTGGAAGATTTCCTTTGACTGGATTGGCTTTTCACTCCCTTCTGCAAAGTTTGTGGGTTTTCCTGTCATGTTGGGGAATTCAGCTTGGTAAGGGGAAATTATGGGTTTTGGAAGTGTTAGGTATTCTTACTGATCCTAACTGGAAACTTCTCAGAAGCTCAAAATAGTCTGATAGCACTCTGTACATACGGTAAATAAACAAGTTTTTCAGAGACGAAAGGTGGTCTTGCTTATGGGTAATTACTGCTCTTAGAGCTCTGAAATTAGTTTTATGGCTTCTAGGTTGTTTAAAACCTGTTTCTTCATGACTTATTGTGTCTGGGTGCCGGGATGTGTATAAGCCAGACATGAACAACCACCTTGAAAGTACAGATATTTCATTCAAAGGTACAGTCTTTCCTTGGGCTGCTAGTTTCACCTCTAAGGTCTGTGTTACACATGAGCCCTGTTCACTACTCTCCCTGCCCCCTCCTCCAACCTCTATCTCTTTACCTTCCCTATCACCTGGAGGCCTCTTTTGCTGACAGACCCTCAAGGTCCCTGTGGTGGTGGTCATGCTGGCTATCTGTTCTCTGTAATTTGTTTGGAAGCACAGACAAGGGAGGGGGGAAGACTGCACCCCGTACCCCAACAGCAAAGATACAGTATCCGGGCTTCAGGATGATGAAAAGGTTTGTAACCTCTGACTTGCTCCAACTTCCTCATTTTGCAAATTGAAACTCGAACTTGAAGTGACTTTTTCAAGGCTGTCCATCTGGTTAGATGCAGTCACTGGTCGCCCCCTTATTCAGCAGCTCTGGACACCTAGCAGGAATCTGGCCTATTCAGCTTCTCAACATCCATTAAAACCTGTTATTTAGTCCCCTCCTGTTTTACTCACATCATGAAGCCTGGCCTCTATCAAGCAGTTATTGACCCTTCATTATTTATTGTTGGTAGGAATATAGAGATTAAAGAAGGTATGATTCTTAGGAGCTATTCACAGCTTTGTGGGGAGACGGATGACTTTAAAACAGAAGTGGTGAGTGTGGGGTGGAGGGGGCATAGCAGTTAGCTTGATGGTTACTTACCTAACCTAACCTTTTACCGAACCTGCCTCCCCGCCCTCAGCAGATTGTCCACCTTGTGATAGCCTCTCAATGCTGCTGTCTGCAGGGAGGGCTCGGAACATTCATCATTAGCCAGACCCCAGATAGATGATAGTCTCACCATCCCTTCCCATCCCCCTTCTCCTTCCCACTTCCTCCCGGCTCCATCCCTTTGGCATGTGTATTAACAGAGACAATCTGACTCTAACCTTCTTGAGATGCTGGCATGTTTTTGCTCATACTTATGAGTGAGCACTGAGCCTGGCACCCAATAGGTCCTGCTCAGTAAACAGCTTTTATCTATTGAATGAATTTAGCCAATTCTGATACAAATCTTCCTCCTCTGCTTGTTTCTCTTACCTTAAGCATACCACTACTCTGACATCTATTCTTTTCTAATATAGTCAGAATATTCAAGTTGGGAGTAATTTTTTTTCACGACTGTCTAGCTGGTTAGATGCACAGTCTCTGGTTGCTTCAAGTTGGAAACCACTTCAGAAGGTAAAGGTCATTCTGGATAAAGAAGATGTGGTATATATATATACAGTGGAATATTATGCAGCCATAAAAAATGAGATCTTGCCATTTGCAACGATGTGGATGGAACTGGAGGGTATTATGTTGAGTGAAATAAGTCAAACAGAGAAAGACATGTATCATATGATCTCACTGATATGAGGAATTCTTAATTTCAGGAAACAAACTGAGGGTTGCTGGAGTGGGGGGTGGGGTGGGAGGGATGGGGTGACTGGGTGATAGACACTGGGGAGGGTATGTACTCTGGTAAGCGCTGTGAATTGTGCAAGACTGTTGAATCTCAGATCTGTACCTCTGAAACAAATAATGCAATATATGTTAAGAAAAAAAAAAAAAGAAGAAGAAGGTAGCGGGAGGGGAAGAATGAAGCGGGGGAAATCGGAGGGGTAGACGAACCATGAGAGACGATGGACTCTGAAAAACAAACAGGGTTCTGGAGGGGAGGGGGGTGGGAGGATGGGTTAGCCTGGTGGTGGGTATTGAGGAGGGCACATTCTGCATGGAGCACTGGGTGTTATGCACAAACAATGAATCATGGAACACTTCATCTAAAACTAATGATGTAATGTATGGGGATTAACATAAGAATAAAAAAAATAAAAAAGAAAAAAAATACTTAATATAATAAAAAGGCCCCTCATAAAAAAAAAAAAAAAAGAAGAAGTTAAAGGTCATTGATATGGTGGAGCTGTTTTGTCTTCTCCAAGATCCTCTACCCCACTCTGTACCTTCTCTGTTTCTGACACTGTCAGTTTCTCCCGCAAGGTGCATGGATTGTTGAATACCTTCACATATGTGTGTTTTACTGTGATCTCTCTGGCTCCAATACAGAGCCTAGTCTAATGGGCAGCAAATATTTTGAATGAATGCTGTTGAGTCTGGGCAACTTATAAAACTGAGCTTCATCTTGTCACCTACTCTTAATTAGGATTCAGTTGACCTTTTGATGATAGCCAGATGACATTATCTCAAATATCTACCCCCTTCTAGCATTCTTTCTCATATCCTGCTTAAATTTTTCCCAGCCCTTAGAGCACTATTACTGCCTAACTCTAGACTATAAACTTGCTTACTTGTTCTTTGTCTCCCCAACTAGAACATCAGCTCCATGAGGACAGGGATGTTTTTGTTCATGGATGAACCTAGGACAGTATCTGATATATAGTGGGCACTCACATGCTTGTTGCATGAATGAGTCTTCTCAGGTGATGTCACGTGTAGTCTGTCCCTGTTTCTCAGCCATTGTGATCCTCCTTCCTACAGTCTCACATCTGTATACCAATCTATTGAAACTAGTCATGGCATAAAGTCATTCTGATTTCTGTAGTCTTATCTTACCAGTCTTTGTTCTCCATCTCCTCTGTGCTGGGCACCTTTGACTGTCTTCTCTTTTTGAAATAATTTTTATGCATTGTAAACATAATTTCTCACTATGACTTCAACATCTCCAACTGTGATCTGTTAAGAGGATAGCCATTCCCACTTGGAATCCAAGACCCTTTTGTCTTAAATTTACCATGTTTCAATTTATGTCTGTTTCCTGCAGTTCAATTTCTGATGGGTGGGACAGCCATTCTTCCTAGCCCACAAGTCCATGGACCAAGGCTCTTTGGGCTTGTCTTGAAGGAGCAGAGACCAGGGGTGCTGGAATAAGATAGCTCAAATGCTGCTCCATCACCTGGATGCTTTCTTCAAGCCTTGATTTCCTCACTTATTATTTTAGTACCTGCTTTTTAGGGTTATTCTGGGGACTACAGAGATAATGCATGCAGAGCACTTACAGTCAGATAGAAGATGTCTAAGATCTTTGTAGATACTGTGGCAAGACACTTTTTAAAAAATAAAACAATGTTTCTTAACCTGGAATTGGAAGACATTTTCCTGGGAGTTCGTAAATGGTTTTTTTAAACCAGAATGAGAACTTTAATGTTCTTTTCAATAATTAAAAAAAATCATAGACTCCATATATCTAGGTGAAGTCACAAATGAGTAGAGCCATAAGGTTTTAGTAGTGCCATAATCTGTGTTTGAGCACTCCCTTAATTGTCTCTAGCCAAGGGGGAAAGAAAAGATGTGGGCTTATTGCAGAAATCATGTGTTTGGGTCAGATGATCACTGGAAGTTCCATGAACAAAGGTTTCATGGCCATTTGTTAGAGAAGAGTGATGGGGAGCTGAAGGGGTCACGGAGCCCATGGTGGCATAGGCGGGCAGAACTGTGAGGAACCCGCTCCGAGGTAGTGCTGTACCGTTGTGCGCAGCCATGGGATGACTGCAGAATTGCATCGTCGTCCTCTGTCATGTTAGATTAATGTTGAGTTCTTTCTTGTTGATTTTTGTCAGATTTTTACCTTGGTTCACCTGCTAGTTTTGTAAGAGCTAAAGCACAGGGAGGACATACCTAGTTTTATATTTAGACATAGTTAAATAACATTATTATAAAAATAACAAGTCAAAGCTTAAGAAGAACGGAGCCCAGGAGAGGGCTTTCCCCTAAAAGTGATGATCCACACATTTGTCCAGGTAAAGAAGCCGTTCTCATTTCTCAGATATCCTGTTACACAGTTTAGCGCTTAGTTGTTTGTGATTTTCTCTCTCTTTTTTTAAATAAAAGATTTTATTTATTTGACAGCACGCAGGCAGGCGAGCACAAGCAGGGGGAGGGGCAAAGGGAGAGGGAGAAGCAGACTCCCCGCTGAGCAGGAAGCCCGATTTTGGAGGGGGAGAGCTCTATCCCAGGAGTCTGGGATCATAACCTGAGCTGAAGGCAGACACTGAACCACTTAACAGACTGAGCCACCCAGGAGCCCAGTTGTTTGTGATTCTCTTATGTGTTTGTCCAACCCCCCTTCTACTTCTCGCCTGCCCTCAATTCTCCCCCTCCTTTTGTAGGTAAGGAAACTGAGACCTGGAGAAGTTATAATTTGGAGGGTAGAATCTCTCTGATTAAGAAACATTGAGAGAGCGCCGAATCCTAACCACTAGACCACCAGGGATGGTGCTTGATTAAGAAACATTGAGTGAGTAGCTGGTACCTATTAAGTAGAATATTAGCCACCACTTATTGAGATTTCACTGAGCTCCAGACATTGTATTAGGTACTCTACATGAAGTTATTTATCTTAATTGAATAACAACACACTTTAGCCATTATAATTTCAGTTTTGCAAATGCAGGAATTGAGACTTATTTAAGAAAATTATTTAAGAATCTTCTTTAGGGAAGTTGGTCAAGGTCAGTTCCGGAGCTGGCATTTGACTCCAGCTCCATGTGTGCATTTACCACCTGGGAGCCCACCTGGGAGCAAGGAGGCCTGGCAGTGTGTCGATGCTTAGGAGGGAGCCTGTGCAGAAAGCTCTTGGCAGCCTTGAGGAGCCTCACACTCTCTGAGGAGCTGAGGGAAGGCTTTAGAGGTGGTGACATTCACGCTAGACTGGAAGGAAGGAAAAAGCATGTCAGCTGTTGAGAAACTTCCAGGAGGCTAGAAAGTGTGGCACCTGAGTAGTAGGGAGTAACTGGAGAGGAGCCTGGGGCCAGATCACAAAAGGCTCTTGACAGTTTTGCTAAGGAGACGCATTCTGTCCTGTAGGGAGGAGGCCCATGGACGGTGTGTAAGCAGAGATGCAGTACAGTTAGATCTTTGTTTTAGAAAGTAATTCCAGGGCAGAGTACAGAGTCAGGGAGACTAGTCAGGAGCTTATTGTGGTGGTCTAGGCCAGAGAAAATGATAGAGCACCTGTGGGGATGAAGAGGGGAGACGGCTTTGTCCACGATGTTCACACTGGGCATTTCCTGCCTTGGGTCCAGTGCTCTTTCCGCTGGGCCACCTTCTAATAGTGCGGTCGGTGAAGCACTTTAATACTTGTGAAACACTAAGAAGCATTTACCTCCACATTTTCCTCGATGGTGGTGTGTGTCTGCATTCAGCTTGCGAATTGCTTGCTACGACATGGCAAGCATCATATGTAGGCATTGGCTCGGGGGAAAGAAGAACAGCCAGATGTGCTCTGGATGGCAAGAGATTGTTATTTTTGGGTTTCAGATAAATGTCATCAAGTTTATAAAAACTGGCCAGCCTGTGGGTTTTATTTTTCTGAGTAATGTGAAGGTGTACTATGTGTTTACTGTACCATGAATGTTAGTTTCATCATCATCTGCTGATGCTTTGAAAGACTAGGAGAATTTTTAGACTGTAGTTGAGGCACACTGGTAAAATAGCAAAATAAGCTTGTTTCCACGGTTCCTTCTCCCCTCTTCGTGAAAAAGGGGGAACCTCGAGCCTTCCTCCCAGCTTCCCAGTGCATTATCCTCACTGCCAGAATTTGTAATTTCTGTACTGTAATAAGTAGGTACTTGGGATTTCCTTAAAAAGGACTCTATACCACCCACTTGACATTCTAGGGGTAGAGTATAGTTGATATTTACACAAGCGGGTCAGAAATAGTAAGGTAAACATTTTTTAGCAACGATGACAAAAATCTCAACCATGATCTTGCTGTGCCATGGAACAAACAGGCATTGGATTCTTTTAGGTGAGGATATAGTGAGTGCTACAGGCTTTTCTCTTTGTTCGCAGAAGTCTAAGGGAAAGTTTGCCTATTTTAGGACTCTACCCAGAACATAGGGCTAGAAATGTTTGTTCTCTACTTCATCTGATAGTTATGAGGGATGATGAGATCATGGGCCAGATCTTAGTAAATGCATAGGAGAAACTTCTGGATGTCCATTTACTTTCTCTTAGGTATTATTTAGTGGACAGGAATGGTAATTTACTATTGCATGTGGTATTTTGGAAGATCTAATGTGTGTCTAGTGTAAAATACTTTGGACTCCTAGAAGATGAAATGTTTAAAAAAATACATTTTTTGCTCATTATTATTTTGAAGAGTTTCCTTATCTAGGCTGTAACTCTAGAGTCCAGAGAATTTGACTCAGTTGGAAGAAATTTGGTATTTCAGTTTCCAAGAACCACAAGGAATGGATTTGTCATGTGGTGGGTGGAAGGAGGTGTTATACCTAATTACAGCATGTTCCATACTGATTTCCTGGGTAGTGTGGACAGATGGAGAGGGCTCTGTCTACCCTGGCCACTCTAGTCACCTTTCTTTCCACAGTCTACACCCACTTCTTGGGAAATCATCAGGAGGGGCTCTCGGCTGACTTGTGGTGGAAACTAGGAGCTCGAGTCAGAAGAGCTTGTGCAAAGGCCAGAAAGTGGCTTCTGAACCTCTGAGTATGTGCTGTGGGCTCCAGCTGCTTCACTTGATTCGGAAGATGCTGAGACCTCTGAGCTCATGTTATTAGGTGCAACCGGCCTGACTTGGGACCATGATGTGTGTGTTTTTATCTCATTAAAGGAGTAATATGGGTTGGATGCTTAAAATAATTCAAAGAATAAAAGTGACATTTTCCTTGCTTCCTTTGAAGTGATGCCAGCCATTAACAATTTTAGAATGTATTCTTACACCACCATGTATTTATTATTGTTAAAACAAAAACAACTTACTACATAAATTGCTTTGCTGCCTGCTTTTTTACTTAACACTGTCTTGGACATCTTCCATATCAGTACCAATAAATGTATTTTAGCATTGATTCTGGTATTGTAGTATTTCACTGAATTGGATATACCACGATTGATTGGTTTAACCTTTCTCCTATTGCTGGACAGTTAAATTGTTTCTAATTTTTTGCAGTGATGAACCATGATGGATTAAATGTTCTCGTACATATTACTTTGTACTCCTGTGCAAATGTTTCTTTAATAATTTTTGGATGAAAGGGTATACACTACAAATTTTACTAGATGATGCTAGATTACCAAGATTTCTTTTTTTTTAAGATTTTATTTGAGAGAGAGTGTGTGAGAGTGTGTGAGCAGGGAGCCCAATGGGGGACTCGATCCCAGGACTCTGGGATCATGACCTGAGCCGAAGGCAGATGCTTAACTGACTGAGCCACCCAGGCACCCCCCCAAAGATTTGTTTTTAGTAATGGTGGAATGAAGGCTTTACTAGAGATGATAGAAACCTACCCACTTTACACAGCTAAGGAAATGAAAATCTGGAGAGGTCAAGTGATATGTCAAAGCAAAATGAAAATATAGACTGTACATCTCCAACTCTAGACTCTAAGTCTTGTGGATTTTCTAGGGGCGTAGAGACTGGTTCTGTCATCTCTGCTCCCTTTTTTTTGACTGTGACTCTTTTCCTATAGGCTGGAAAAGCTCTCAAGTGGGCTTTAGTTAGTTAATCAGATATTTTTTCCAGGGCTTTGGAAGACTTAGGTCTTGCCTTCAAGTAGTCAACACTCCTTAGTTGGGGAGAAAAGTTTAGGATCATGGAATTCCTAATGTGGCTCAGAGACACATGGGTCAGTAAACCAAGAGTTGCTATGGACCCTTGCAGGAGGCTCATTGGGGCATCAGAAAAGCAGGACTCTGGTTTTCACTGAAGGTAGGTTCAGATGGGCTGGGAAAGCTGGGCAGGTATTGCAGACAGGGGGCTTATTTATTTATTTATTTATTTATTTTTATTATGTTAATCACCGTACATTACATCATTAGTTTTTGATGTAGTGTTCCATGATTCATTGTTTGCGTATAACACCCAGTGCTCCATTCAGTACGTGCCCTCTTTAATACCCATCACCGGGCTAACCCATCCCCCCATCCCCCTCCCCTCTAGAACCCTCAGTTTGTTTCTCAGAGTCCATAGTCTGTCATGGTTCGTCTCCCCGTCCGATTCCCCCCCCTTCATTTTTCCCTTCCTGCTATCTTCTTTTTTTTTTAAACATATAATGTATTACTTGTTTCAGAGGCACGGGTCTGTGATTCAACAGTCTTACACAATTCACAGCGCTCACCATAGCACATACCCTCCCCAATGTCTATCACCCAGCCACCCCATCCCTCCCACCCCCCACCACTCCAGCAACCCTCAATTTGTTTCCTGAGATTAAGAATTCCTCATATCAGTGAGATCATATGATACATGTCTTTCTTTGATTGACTGACTTCAGTCAGCATAATACCCTCCAGTTCCATCCACGTCATTGCAAATGGCAAGATCTCATTCCTTTTGGTGGCTGCATAATATTCCATTTTATATATATACCACATCTTCTTTATCCATTCATCTGTCGATGGACATCTTGGCTCTTTACACACTTTGGCTATTGTGGACATTGCTGCTATAAACATCGGGGTGCGTGTACCTCTTCAGATCACTACATTTGTATCTTTGGGGTAAATACCCAGTAGTGCAATTGCTGGGTTGTAGGGCAGCTCTATTTTCAACTTTTTGAGGAACCTCCATACTGTTTTCCAGAGTGGCTGCACCAGCTTGCATTCCCACCAACAGTGTAGGAGGGTTCCCCTTTCTCCGCATCCCCGCCAACATCTGTCGTTTCCTGACTTGTTAATTTTAGCCATTCTGACTGGTGTGAGGTGGTATCTCATTGAGGTTTTGATTTGGATTTCCCTGATGCCAGGCGATGCTGAGCACTTTTTGATGTGTCTGTTGGCCGTTTGGATGTCTTCTTTGGAAAAATCAGACAGGGGGCTTTTGTGAGGCGACACAACGTTGAACTGTGGAGCAGAGACCCTCCCTCTGGGTTGCCTTGGTTCTGTTTCTGGAGCAGAGGCCAAGAGGATACGAAGCATGTTGGGGGACAGGAAGCATGGCTGCTAAATTGGTGTGCTGAGTCTCCCAGAGGCGCAAACTCCTTCAGCCTTTTCTCCTTCAAATCCTTTCTCAGTACTTGGCTGAGCGAGTGATCTTTCTAAAACAAAAATGTGATGAATGACTTCCTGCTGCAGTGGCTTCTCACACCTGTGGGATACAACCTGGCAATGTTTTTGTTCTCTTATCTCCCATCTCTTTCCAACTTGAACTTTCTGGCTTGTGTTTCAGCAAGAATTAGCTGCCCTTGGTTACCAACATATCATTTCATGCTTCTGAGTCTTCATTTTTTTATTACTCTGTGTACCGTGAGTTACTCTTTCTCTACTTCTTTGCCTGGCTCATTGCTCTTCATCCCATGGGATACAGTTAGGGAGATAACATTCCTCCAGGAAGCCTTCCTTACCTCCTCTCTGGTCTCTGGGGACACCTGTGTCATTATTCTTACCTCTTTGTTCTTTCCTCTGCCTCCCATCAACTTGAGTTTCTTAAAGCTACACAATTTTTCTTCTTTGCATTCCTGCTGCCTAATTGGGTGGTTGGCACAGAGCAGACATTTAATACATATTTGATCAGCATTCTTGGGGAAGTTTTCAGCCCTTTTGGGGAGTGGATTTAGAAACGGGTTCGGACTAGACCTCTCTAGGTGAGAGCTTGACGATTATTCCAAGAAGAGCTGGGCTTTCTTCAGTCTTTGCATGGATGGTAGTGTCATGATGGAGTGAGATCAGCACTGGCCTGGTAATCAGCCCTGATTTTTGTCCTTGCTCTGAACGACACTAGCATTGTGACCTTGGGCAAATCACATAATCCTATGAACCTCGGTTTCCTTATCTGCGTGATGAAGGGATGGTGTCAGTGATGTTCAGGGTCCCTTTGAGTTCTGATCTCCTTGAATGCTAATTTTATGAAATTTTATGACTTGATGCCACAGTGCTAACCTTAGGAGAGTGATCCCACAGTTGTGCACATACTCTGTGAGGTTGCTTAGTGGGGTTTAGTGAACCACAAGTCTAGGCTTAATAATTATAATCAAGGATTTGATGATAAGGAGAAGCTGTTCCAAATACACGCCTGTGGTCAGCTGTTTATTCCCTGAACCAATTAAGGGAAAAAGATCAGCAGATTTTCTCTGGTTAAAACACAGCCCCCCCATAGCCATACCCCCTCCCAACATCACCCCTCCCCTGACATACCCACAGCCTCCCCATACTCACCCCCCCCCACAGACCCACACCCTCCCACAGACCCACACCCTCCCCACATACCTACACCCCACCCCTGTAGACCCAACCCCCCAACCTCCCCCACATGCTCTCATGCCCCCACCCTCAACAACCTTTGAACACTGACAATGTTTCTCCATGTCAGTTGCATTTCCCCAGCTTTTAGAAGTGAAGTAAAATGGGCAACAAGGCTGGGACTTTTTGTGTCTTTTATCAAATGAACTGAAGCAGTTCAGAGGTGGTTGTTTGAAACTTTGCATTGATTTAAGTACCTGAGTGACTGTATTTAGGCAAACTTAGTTTGGGGACTGATGATTGAGAATATGAGTTCTTTGGGGGTGCCTGGGTGGCTCAGTCGATTAAGTGTCTGATTCTTGGTTTCTGCTCAGGTGTTGATCTCAGGGTTTTGAGTTCAAGCCCCGCATTGGGCTCCACACCCAAGTGTAGTTTAGCTCCAAACCTGCTTCTAAATCCTCTCCCCACTTAAAAAAAAAAAAAGAAGAAGAAGAAGAATATGGGTTCTTTGGATGGATTAATATCAGACTGAGGTGGCTTTCAGGGAGTGTGCTAGGATAAAAGGCGGCAGCTTTCTACCAGATATTGGTATCTGGCTTCCCAGGCAGCTCCATTCAGGAATGGGCACCGGGGTGGATCTCTGCTGGATCCTGACACACCCTCCCTCTTTCCCCTATTCACTGCACAGATTTACTGGGTGTCGGCAGTGCTTTAGGCATTGTTCTATCTAGTAAGATAGGTAGGTATCTTGCCTTATTCTTACAAGCTTCCATTCCAGGTAAGGGAGACAGCCAGTAAGTGGAAAAGTAAGTAAGAATCTCAGATAATGATAAAAACTGTAAAGAAAACAAAACAGGGAACTGGGGGTAGGGAGCAATAGGAGGGAGGAGGCCTCTCTAAGGAGGTGACCTTTGCATTGCTGTGAATACGCCAGAGGTCCTTGCAAAGACTCAGGTATTAGCTTGGCGATTTTGTGGGCAGCAAGAGGGCCAGTGAGGCAGGAAGACAGTATGACAGGGAAGGGAGTAGAAAATGAAGGTGAACATGTTGTTGGGGTTCTTATATGGAGGGGCTCTGAGACCCTGCTGAGGAGTTTGGATTATTATCATCATTATTATTTTTTTGTCAGTTGAAGTATGGCAGATCATAAACCCATAGGATAGCTGACTTATGCTTTAGAAAGTTCCTTCTGCCTGCTGGTTAGAGACTGCAGGGAGGAAGAGTTCAGAGAAGTGGGGAGACTGGGACAGGAGGCTTTTTATTGAAAGGTTCTAGAGAAGAGCTGATGGTGACTTGGACCAGGGTGGTAGCAGTGAGGAATGAGCTATGTCTTGGGGGGCCAAGTCAAGAAGACTTGCTGATGTGTTGGATGCAGGGTTTTGGTTTTGTCAACTGGGGAATGGCAGAGCCATTTACTCTGTTAGGGAGGCCTGGGAAAGGGAATGTAGCAGCATAGGAGGTAGGAACTGGTAAGTATTTGAATTGGGACACGTCAGGAGTTTTTATGAGACCTAGAACTTAGGAGAGGAAGTCCGGGTAATGATAATTATAATAAAGACAGCACACCTTTTTTTTGAGCAGTGTGCCTTGAATTGTTCTAAATAACTTCCCGTGATTAACTCATTTAATCCTCATAAACATTACTTCATTTTACATAAATAGCTTTGTTTTGTTGTTGAGGACACTGGGACACAGATGAATTAGCTTGCTAAGATCACACAGCTAGTAATACTGCAGCAGAGCCAGAGGTCAAGCTAATGCAGTCTGGTTTGAGAGCCATTATTCCTAACCACTGTGTCTTCCTTCCTTAAGTTAAATATGGGGCCACCATGTCATCTGCACAAAGAGCCACCCCATGGGCCAGGAGTTGTGTCTGTTCTGTGAAAGGGAGTAGAGAGACACCCATGACGCCTGAGTTATTTTTGCCTCGTTAAGAAAAAGCACTGAGCTGAAATATCATTTTAAGAATCAGGTCACCAAATATTAATGTGCTCACTCAAGCATAATCTTTAAAAGAAGATTAGTGGCCCCCATTCTTTGGTGCTGGATTTCTTTCCTTCAGCAAGTAACTTACAGCTGTATCCTTACAAACTCTTGAAGGAAAAGCACATCCATCTGGAAAACCGATGGGTCTCACTGAACATAATGAGCACCGGTTTTATTATAGCGGTGCCCACATTATAATTCTGCTCATAATTATTCAACTGTTATGCTATTGGTCTCTGTTTTCAAAGCATGATCTCAAGTGATTCGCTTATGAGGCAGTTCTTGGTCTTGACCTTTTTTTTAAAGATTTTATTTATTTATTTGACAGAGAGAGACACAGCAAGAGAGGGAACCCAAGCAGGGGGAGTGGGAGAGGGAGAAGCAGGCTTCCCGCTGAGCAGGGAGCCCGATGTGGGGCTCGATCCCAGGACCCTGGGATCATGACTTGAGCAGAAGGCAGATGCTTAACGACTGAGCCACCCAGGCGCCCCTTGGTCTTGACTTTAAAGGTTAATATTATCAAGAGGTTCTAATGTACCTTTTGGAACTGCACATATTCCAATACTGTTGAAAATGGATGCCATTGAGATTAAGTTAACAGAAAATATGTGCTTTACAATAGACTTACCTTAGCACATAGCATGTCACAGTTATTTATACACCTTGATTCTTGGTAACTTCATTCTAGAATGGCAAGAAGAGGTGGGGGGATGGTGTTATGTATGCCCTGCATCTCTGCTGGCTAGTGATTCACTGAGTTCTGTGGAGGCCAGGAGGAGAAAGAAGCTAATCTCACCCCAACTCTTCAACCTAACCCATCCCTGCCTCTCCTTCGTAACTAACCACTGAAAAAGAAAATTCATATAATCTATGTTATATATATAGATTATAGATCAAATTATATATCTAATTTATAATCTCTATATAAAATCTATAATCTCTATATAAATATAATCTATAATATATATAAAATCTATAATCTATCTATATATAAAATATATATTTTTTGTAAGGTAAATGTAGTAGAGTGTTATTGCTGATGAGGTGTAGTTTCTAAAGCCTTTTTAAAATATATGTATTCTCAATGTTTTATTTCAAGATTCAGGTTTAGATCCCAAGTAAATCTGGCTCAAGAGGAGTGTCAGGGATCTTCTGTGGTTTCAGTTCCCTGGTGGTTTCTCCTGAGGGTCAGCCCTGGAGAAACAGAGGAGTGTATCTGGAATACTCTTGACTGCAAATAACAAGCTTTGCAGCCTAAAAGGCCCTAAATAGGCCCGTCGCCACCTCACCTACAAGGAGGCCCGGAGGAAGGTGATGGTGGGGTTGGTTTAGCAGGTTGGCGGTGCAGGGGTCTGGTGTGGCTTTGGTGGGACTAGCTGGGCCTCTGTCCTGCCGCAGCCCCTCACAGGTTGGCAGCTCCAGGAGACGCCTCCACAGAGTCACGGGCCCTACCCTCGTCTGTTGTCATTGTTGTTTATTTTTCCTCGCTAAGTGGGACACAGGTAGGCAAGGAGTAGCATCTGAGGTCTGGGGCTGGGTGTGAGGTGCAGTGCCTACTGCAGGAGGAAGGCAGGGGAGACAGACGGCGGGAGACTGGGTGACTGTTGCAGATACCCTGTTTCCCGCCAGCGAGTAGTGGATCGTTATGTCTCTCCGGTTTAACCCCATTCTGCCAAAAACACAGGGACCATCTGCTCAGGAAAAGTCTCATGTAGGAGGGATTTCTGTTTCAAAGTATTCTTAAAAAAGAAGAAAAAAGAGAGCTTGTACATGTAGACATTTTCCCTAGATTTTATTCTCACTATGTGTGAAATTCCATGAGAGAAAACCAGAAGTAAATAGGATATTATAAAGATTAAATTACTGGATAGGCTTGTTTTCTAAATTGTTAAATGCTAATGTATGTCCTAAGTACTTCCTGGTACTTTCTCATGTACTTTTTAAGTGTTAAATTTCTGTGACTGCGTGGTCTCAGGTTTTCCCGATCTCCGTGCCTTTGTCAGTGCTCTGCTCAGAACACTCTTCAGTGTACATGCTGCCACCTCCATGAAGTCTGCCCAGCTCTAGTCACATCTGCCTCTCTGTGCTCCCCTGACCTGTTCACAGTTCACTTCTCTCAGGCTCTTTGTCAGGATTGGGCTTCGTCGTGCATCTGTATATTCCCCTCAGCTTGTCATCCGGGACAGATTTTATGCGTCTCCGTCCCAGACATTTGGGAATACGGTGCCTTAGTCAAAAGAAATGCTGCAAAAATGTCTGTTGCATTGAAAAAAAAATTTTTTTTGTTGTTTTGTTTTGTTTTTTACAGTGTCGTTTAGGTCCATACATCCTCAGACATTCCTTAGGTGTCTAACCGCTCCCTTCTAGTGCCTCGGTGTAGTGCGTTCTTCAGTGCAGTGAGCCGCTCCCTTCATCGCCAGTGGCGCGGCCTCGTCTGGTTTGGTCCGAACGCGGCGTCCCCTGAGGACCCCGGGGCGGCCGCAGACTGCAGCGCGGGCCAGCGAGCGTGTCCCGTCCGCTGGCTGTCCACCTGCGAGTGAGGTGGGGGGGGGGGCTGAGTCAGCACGTCCTGTTGGCAGAGGGTCAACAGGAGCACAGAGAGATAACACATCATTAGTCATGTTGACAGAAGGACAGGTCCTCTCCCCCTTGCCTCTGAGTGGAGGTGTTAATGAGGAGCAGAACGGCCAAGAGGCAGGAAGTGTTTCTGGAGCCCCGGGCTGCGCTGCCCACACCCTGCATGTGCTGGGTAACCTGCCCTCGCCTTGGAAGTGTGCACCGAAACCTCAGTTGCACTTTTGAAAGTGCAAATAGCAGCTCTTTGCTGACTGCCCACGGTATTCCAGCTGCACTCCTAAGCACTTACACAGAATTTGTTCCACCTTTGGGTCAGCCTTATATGGTTTTTTTTTTTTAAAGTCCTGTTTTACAGGTGAGGAAACTGAGGCCACACCTGTGCCGACGGTCACTCCTGTGGGAAACAACCTGGCTGTGGTTAAGCCCAGGTCTTCCAGACTCCAAAGGCTGATTTTTTCGTGTGAGATGCAAATTTGGCAGATCTGGTCAGGTAGTGGCCTTGAGATCTTCATGCAGCCAACGTGCATTGAAAGCCCACTGTGCTGTTAGGCTCCGGGGATGCAAACATGAAGGCCAGTCCCTGCCTTTGGTGTTGGGGTTTAGTGATGGCATCAGGCACCCAAGCAGATTATGATGAAGGCCCGGTTGTGGAGCTGGTGGCTAAATTTTCCTGGTGGTGGAGGGCAGGGGATACAACACAGCCAAGTGTTGTGGGAGGTGTGGGGTGAAGGGCGTCAGGGGGCAGGCAGCAGCCGCATCGCGTGGGTGGCTCTGAATCCCAGGTGAGGGAGCTTTTCCTTTATTTTTGAAGCCCAGGAGTGTCTTGTCAGACTTGACTTTGGAGAGCTCAGCCTGGTAGCAGACGGTGGATGACTTTGAGGGGAAGAAGGCTGGATTCTGGGAGAATACTTCGGAGGCAAACAGGAGCAGGACTTGGTGGCTGACCGAATTGGAAATGGAGAGTCTGATGGTTGCAGGGGTCAAGGCTAACAGTTGAGTTTTCAGCTTGAGTGACTGGTACCCCCTACAGGATTTGAGGAATGAGGGAAAGGATGCATGTGGATAAATGAAAGATCGAGTCTGGTGGCTTTTGTTTCCTCAGAGAAGGACGAGATAGGGCAGTGGCTGGGCGAGAGAGATGGGTGTTGAGCAGGGGGTGCCTAGGGGCTAATGGGCATTCCTAGGATTGGCGAGAATTTCTGGCGGTGCCAGGAGCCTTTGTGATTTGTGTTTTTTTTTTTTTTTTCTTCCCCCTCCGGAGGGCTCAACTCTACCAGCCCAGGATTGGGAAAAGTAGATTGTAGGTGCCTGTTGCACCTGCAGAAGAGGGGTGGCAGGATAGGAGGAGTGAGGCCACTGATGTTTGTGATGGAAAAGTTATTTGGGATGCTGTGTAGGCAGAGAAAGAAGGGGATTTTTAAGCAAGGGGCGGATGGTCAGAGAGAAAATAGTGGAAATGAAGCCATGGGAGAGGTCGTGGCCAGATCTGGAATACTGGAGTTGAATATAACGGAAAGGAAGCAGCTCTGGGTGAGGTCAGTGTTCCAGGGCGGGAACCCGGGAGAGGATGGTGGTGTGTGGTGGATGTGGAGGTCAGCGGGAGCTGCTAGGCTTGCTTGTGGGATGGGTCACCTCCATCAGGAGCCACGAGGCCAGACACCTGGGGCAGGGGCATGTGGACAGTGTAGGCTGAGGAGGTCTAGTTGCAGACAAAGCTGTGGCAGAAGAGAGCACGTGCCCCATCTGAAGAGGACAGCCAGTACCACCGCGGACCAGCCCTCTCACATGGGGATGCAGGCCTGTGTGTGTGTGTGCGTGTGTGTGTGCGTGCGTGCACGCACTGCTTCACTCAGTGCTTGCTTGCTCTGTTTTATTTTTGTTTTTTTCTGAAAACCAGAATTTTTATATGAAGTCTCCCAATTTTTAAGTGTTGACATCTTATGCAACAGTTTAGAACATTCACTGTTTATCAGGTGTACAGACTGGACTTGGCCGGGTAGGCTGTTTGTGTCCTCTGCTGTACAAACCCCTTGACAGTCCTAGGACTGTGGCAGGAAGGAGATGGGTGGGAGGTGTTTTGTGAATTGAATCCCAGAGTCTTGGTAACGCCTTACCTTCCTGGTCATTTCATTCCGTTTGTAGGATGGAGGTTTGAAAGATAAAGAGCTAACTAGCTAATTAGTTTTTCAGTGGGAGCTAATAGGAGGTGATAGTAATCTGAAGCCTGTGGCTCAAGTGAACTACAGATTGTGATAAAAAATTTGCTAGCTTCTTCTGAAACTCCTGCATCCTTACTCCTTTTTTAGAGCGTCCCTCTCGAACTCTCTTAGTCTGCTTCTTGATTCATACCTCCTCTTTTGCTTGTTCATGGCGTTTTCTTTCCTTGCCCTTTTTTTTTCTCATTTCTTCTTTCTGTATTTACTTCTCTATCTCCAATTTGTTTTCTTAAAGGGTTCAGCTCGAGTTAGTTGTTTAAAGCATAATGGGTAGTTTTTTTTTTTTTTTTTGTATTGACTCCGTAAAATTTTATTTTCTTAGTCTTTAAAACTTGTAAATTAATGAGTTGTGATTATAGATAGTGAAACTTAGGCATTTCACATCCAAATGCATGTTTTGCCCTTCAGATTAATCACTTAGCGGGTTTTACTCAAATTTCAAAACACTGTTTGTCTGCAGGCCACCTACACATAGCTTCAGCCGTCACCTGTGTTTGCAGATCTGTGTCCCTTTGAAGGTACATTTAATGTTTGGGACAGGCTAAGAACTGGGTTCTTGAATAAGAATAAGGTTATGGATTGGCCTGGGAAATATCATAGTGCTATGTGAGAGGAGGTGTGACCGTGGAGTACTCCCACCGTGTCTGTTGTGCGGCTCACGGTACATCCCCGGAGACAGGGAGGTGCACACATGTTTGAACAGTGCTGCCTGCTTGGAGTCTGTGCCTTTTATCCCCTTTCAGCGTGGCTTTAAAGACTTTGCTTCCAGATACACTGTTAAGTGGCTTAACAGTTGAATTTTCTCATTTCCAAAGACGTTTTAGTTGGGCCTTTAGTTAGTCTTTTGGAGATGAATGTACAATTTCTCTTGGCCTTTGAAATACTAAAACAGCCTTTGGGACCTGCCTTATTGTCATTGTGGGCCTGCTGAGCTCTGGAAACTCTAGGTTAGGAACCACTGGGGGATGGGTTCCCTAAGTGATTTTTTTTCTTTAAGATTTTATTTTTAAGTAATCTTTCTACCCAACTTGGGGCTCGAATTTACAACCCTGAGATCAGGAGTTGCATGCTCTACTGACTGAGCCAGCCTAAGTGATGATTTTGAAGAATGCACACACACACACACAGCCCATTGCTTAACTTGTCTCTCTGTTAAAGAACCAGGCTGCTTCTTACTGGCTCATCGCTTGTAGGGGCACCACAGTGGCTGATTTAGACTTGGCTCTTTATCAGAAGCAGCTGGGAGTTGTTTTAAAACATGGATCCTAGAGCTCCATCTCCACAGATTCGGATTCATTACGTTATTGTGGGACCCCAAGAACCTGTAATGTTTGCAAGTGACCCAGGTGAATGATGTTGGGTGATCCTGTGTCCACAGAATGAGAAACACTAGTTTGAGATTGAACAGACTTAGTGTTACGGAATCTTGGAAAGATGGCAAAGTTACTTAACATCTGTGAGCCTCAGTTTTCTCATCCTTTGAGAATGAGAATGGTGATAGCACCAAGGGAGGGTCTCGGGAGGGGTACGGTAATAATACATAAAGCGCCCAGCTCTGTTGGGCACATGTTGTGTTAATTACCTGTTGTTGGAAATGAAGGATCCCCATCCGTACTCTGAAGTTGGCATATTTGTCAGAGGGAGTATATGACTAACCCCTGAGGATAAGGATCGCATTTTATACTTTCTCCTGTGTTCTGTGGGTGATGGGGGCCACTTTGTTCTGCTTAGTGCCAGTGTTTATGGTGCAGCCTGGAGTTCCAAGTTCATAACCTGAGATTAGCCTGTCTCTTGTTGTCTCTTACCATGTACCTTAGGGCTTCTTCCTCCTACGTACTTGCGTCTACACACATACACCCCCAGCATGCACACACACACACACACAGACAGCTGAGAGTTTCCTCAGGAGCTGTCTCTGAGGCCTAGCTCTGAGGTCAATGAAATGTGGTGTCAGTTGTCTATAGACCTGCCCTGCCAAGGCCCAGGGACTCTCCAGACTATAAAATTGGCCTCTGCTTCTTCCACCTACAGGGAAATTAAGGCGTCAGTTTTCAGTGGACAAATCTAGGTTAAATTCCGTTCCTCCTGTGACCACAGGAACATGAAGACGGGGCTCCCTGGGAACAGTCATTGGTCCCCGTGAAGCGTTTCATCTTGGCCAACATCATCTTGATCCTCCTGGAAGACAGGCAGTCCAGTTTTTACAAAATGTTTTATTTTTATTTGTTTTTAATGCTAGCACTGAAAAATAATGCCTCGGTTTTGGCCCACGGTGCTGTCAAAACAAAACACTTCCTGCATCCAGGATCTAAGCAGGTTTAACGAGTACCTAAGCATGTTGCTGCTTTTCGTTTTCATCTCCCCTTTGTAACTTTTGAAGTGGAACACCGCTGCATTCTTCTCTTGCTAATCATTTAAAATTTTAATTGAAAGTTCTGCCTTTATAACGTGAGCTCTTTTGGCAAATGCATGAAGGTGTGTCTAATGTAATTCTAGTTTCGAAGCAGTTTTAAAGTAAAAGAGGCTTTAATCTTCAATGCCTTTGACGCTGGGCTATTAGATATTTTTAGCATACAAATTATGGTGAGCATGGTACCAAAGGGCACATTTTTTTTTCTTGTTTGGTATGTTTCCTCTTCTTGGCTTGGTAATTATATTCGGGATAATTTAGCCTTGGACTGCAAAATAGATGTTAGGTCTGTGTTCTTATTATACAGTAATGCTTCTGTGTTTGTTACCTGGCAGAATATATAGATGTGTTTTAGGAATTGATTCCCATGATCTCTCTCCCTGCAGGCCCTTGAATCTTATAAAAAGAAACACATGGGGAAAGAGAAATTGGAGATGGAAATTCTAAGTGCCTAGTGACTATAGAAATCTGTGAAAAGCCTTTTTATGTTCTTTTTGAGTTACCAAAATCAAAATAATGCTAAACTTGTAGTTAATGCTTTTGAATATTGCTTTAATACAGTAGAATATATAAATAGCATATTACAGTTCCTTATTCCCAAGGATAAGATTTTTAAATGTTTTCAAGATTTTAAATATTTTCCAGGAAACTTTGTTAAACTAAATATTTTCTTTGTAAATAAGCTCATGTGGACTAGAGGGAGGGATAAGGGACACAGTCACACCTCTTTTTTCTGATTCCTCCATTACTTCGTGTGAATGCTTTTCATGTGCCGGACAATCCAAAACAGCCTGAACGCCCTCTATCCAGCTGTCTTCCCCTTTAAAAACATGATAGCACTTTAGTTAAGATAAAAAGAGATAGCCAGGATTTTAATTAGTGCTTAAACTTTTAAGCTAAAAAAATTCATCTGGGTTGGTATTTTTGATACTGGCAATTGATTTTTGGAGGGAATAGTTTTTCTTTGTTTTTTTTTTTGGCCCTGACTGTGGGAGTGATATTGATGCCCATTTTGAAACCTTGACAAATACAGAAATGTTTAAAGAGGCAGAAGAAAAAAGTCCCTCGTAAACCAGAGGTGGTGATTGTCTAAACGCCTCATCTGCATGCCAGTGCCTGGCTCCCAAGCAAACCTAAAGGTATCTTTCACGCCGAGCATCTTAGCTGCCACCTGGCATTGAGGATACCTCACGCAGGTCTTTTTCTTTACTGGACTCTGAGCTCCTCGGGGGAAGGGGCTGCTGTAATTTTTATATCCCTAAAATCTAGAGTAACGTGGGTACTCAAAAAGAATCATTTAAACCAAATTCCACATATTTTAACTTCACAACATTTAGTTGCATAGAGTCAATACTGTAAGGTCAATGCTTATCTTCTTTGAAATGTCTACTAATATTTTAAAGAGCCTTTTATATCTTGAAGCTGTAAATATACGGACATGGTAAAATATTCAGCCAGTGCAAAAAGTGTGTGTAGCGGAAAGTGGGTGTCCCTTCCCTGTTTCCCAGGCCTGCGCTTCTCTTGGGACCAGAAAGCTGCTTTTCTGTTACTTTGTATCTTTCCAGAGATAGTCTGTGGATATGCAAGCATTAATACAAATTATCTTTTAAAAACCTGACTCTGGGATGTAGGGCAATAGTGGATATGTGAGTGAAATGGTCCTTTTGGAAGCCATTTGAGCAATATCTTTTAAAATTGAAAAATCAAGCCCAGCAATTCCAGTTCTGGCATTCTGTTTTAAAAATAGAAATACCAGTGTGTCAAGATATATATGGGAGGATTTTTATTAATGCATTCTTGTGGTGCCAAAAGAAGAACAAACAAAAAAAATGAACGAGGAATGGGGTGGGGAAGGAAAAGTGAATAAAATGAATGCTGTCAGGGAAATGGTTGAGTAAATCATGATGCATACAAGCCATGACTGTGGTACAATCCTTACAAAGATGAGGTTATTCTTTAGTTGTCATGGAGGAACCTTTCTCGATACATTGTTTTGTACAGTATCTCTTTTTACAGAACAGTGATACACTGTAAGTGACCATGTGTCTGCATGTTTATGTGTGATGTGATGAGCCTGGGAAAGATAGAGAAGGGAGGAATCAAGTCAAAAACACTTTCTAAATTCCTTCTTTTTTGAATATGCCCTTGAATCTTTCCTGGTGGAGTTGGCATCATGGTCATCAAGTGATTTGCCATATCCACTTGCTTTTCACTTCTAGGAAGTGGCATTGGGTAGTTCAATCCTCACTTATCTTATTTCATAAATGTTTTTATCTTCTGAGGTCTGAGTCACCCGAGGCAGAGCATCGGAACTCACGTTAGGGCAGCTAAAGGCTTTGTGCAGCCCGTGGGTGTGAGGTTTGAAGCCGTCGGGGAGAGCGCCGACCCTGCCAGGAGGAGCGAGCAGTGCTGGGGAGGACTAACTCCAGTTAGCGGGCAGAGAGGCTGGAGAAGAGGCAGCGGTGACCCGCGTGGGGAATGATCAGAGGCTGGGTTAAAGCCCGGGAAGATCAGAGGAAAGAATTGCTGAGAGCTGTGGGAAGACAGAGACAGTCAAGAGCCAGACGGTGACTGGCGTGTTGTGCCAGAAAAGTGAGTTCAGTGGAAGTGCTGGGATGATGAGGGTTAATAAGGCCAAGGCAGTTTGGAGAACTGATGTTCAGATATCTTTTCCTGGTTTACGTCTCAGCACATCTCTTTGTTGCCAGTCACGTTGATCTTCTTATCCTTTCCCGGATTCATGCTTCTGGCAGGAAGGAGTGGGAGGTGGATGTCATTCAGTGGGGACTTGGAAAGTACTTGAAGAAATAGCGTCCCTGCCCTCTCTTTACAGAAGTGCCTAAACGATGACTCCAGTGGTTACGAAGTAAGCTCGGGGGGAGAAGTCTAAATTGCTATTAGCAGAATCCTCAGTTTTTTAGTCTTGGATTGAGTCTAGTACCTTATCTGCTCATGCGTCTATAAAGGAGTGCAAAACCTCCACTCTGTGGACCAAAGAAATGTCAAGTCAGACGGAAGGGTGAGGGCAGTGGGGGCTCTGTGTGTTTGAAGGAATGTATGGCACCATCCTTCTGTCCTTGAATCACCCCTACCCCCACTTCCATCTAGTCTCATATTCAATTACAGTTTTCCAGTCCATTTATTTTGCCTGGTTATGCTTTTATAGAGATGTTATTTTTCGCCAAAACTTTTTAAAAATGTGATATCCCAGATGAGATACACCAGCCAGGGCAAAAAACTGTCATTTCCTTCAGTCTGGACATAATACTTTTATGAATGCAGTCCTAAAGCATATAAATGCATATGTAACTATTGGATTCATAGTGAACTTATAGTTTAATTAGTGTGTATACCTTTGGGTATACAACACTTAGACTCACACTGAGCTTTCTAGGGAAAGCCATCCCCAGGTTTTGTTTGTACATGCAGCTTTTGGGTCAAGTCTCCATTATTCTGTACAGAATTTTAGTTTCCTTGGATCCAGTTGTAAGACTGCATTTCTCAGGGCTAAATTTAATCTCATTAGATTACCACATTAGTTCTATGATAACTGCCTTTAAAGAGATCCTTTTCCATCTGATTTTTATACAACTTACTGACTAGTTTCAGGAACCCTGAAAATGGAATAAAAGTGCCATCAAATGGAAAGAAGGTAGGAGCTGGAGACGGAATTTAGTCTTCTGTTCTGCTGTTTGTTAGTTTTGACCTTCAGCAGACCGCTCAACGTCTTTGAACTTCCATCCCCATACTCTTCCCTTGTTATAAAATGGGAAAATCTTTGGGTGCCTGGGTGGTTCAGATGGTTAAGCATCTGCCTTCGGCTCAGGTCATGATCCCAGGGTCCTGAGATCGAGTCCCGCATCAGGCTCAGCGGGGAGCCTGCTTCTCCCTCTGCCTCTCTCTGTGTCTCTGTCTCTTATGAATAAATAAAATCTTAAAAAAAAAAAAAAGGGAAAACCTTTGTCTCACAAGCTTTTTATGAGGATAAGGTGAGTCCATGTGTCTAAAGCATGTAGTACAGTTTTGCACATAGCACACTGCTGATGAATATCAGTGTCTTAAATTCATCAGTTAAAACACTGAATAGTGTGAAGCCCTGGGTTATACCCCTTTAGTTGGGCCAACAGGTAGCTAATGAGCCCACTGGTCAGCATGCTTTGAGTTGACTTTGATTGCTCAACTGGCTTTGAGTCCCTCCATTTTATCCTTTGGCCATGACTCTCCATTTTGTCCAGGACACCATAAGAGGTGTTAACTGCAGACCTTGGTGCATTCCAGATGCTCCATTGAAGGACTTAGGAAATTACTCATGATATAATATTATACAAAAAAGGGGCAAGACATTGAAGTGTACATAGAGTAAAACCACAGTTTGCTAAGAAGACAATTCCAAAGTGAAGTAGATATGACCAGGGGAGAAAAGAACAAGGCAACAGTGTTTAGAGAACACTTAAGAATCTGTCACTTGCACCAAGCTTTCTTTGAACAACTGAAAGCAAAAGTTTTTTTTGTTTTGTTTTTTTCTTTTACTTTGTGTGTGCTGTAATAGTTAGAGTTCACTGTTTAGCTCTCACTGTGGAAAATCATTTGTGTTAATGCTGTGGCTCATTTGGAGATTGTAGATTCTCACGTGCCTGCCTTGGACCCTGAGAAATTCGCTAGCATGTGCTTTTTCTCTACAGACAGAGCCGAATACAACTCTCCTGGGCCCTGACATAGGCACTTTGGCTTCGAGCGCCCCTCCCTCCATAAAATCATTCCTGGTCATATTTTGTGACTGTGATAGACAAATAAAATTCAGGCTGGATTCATTGTTACTATATTCTTTTTTTTTTTCTTTTGGCCTTCAAAGAAATTAAAGCATTTTTGAACACCCCTCCAAGTATCCTGGACCCTCAGCCCTGTGCTTCCTGTGCCTAAAGGCTGAGTCTCCTGACTCACAGCCTCCGTTGTGCCCATCACTGAGAGCCCCCCACTGCACTTTGAGGTCCACACGATTTATGATGGTGCTGCTGTTCCATTTTGTATCCTCGTCTACTCTGAGAATATTGGATGGTCTTGATGACTAATCTGAGAAGTAATCGCTTGCTTTTCCCTTTTTAATACGTTCTCTTTACTCCTTCTTGGGTTATTGTGCCTTGGTAGCCTTTCCCAGATTCAGATTCTGTGCAGATTCTTGCCCTACTAAAGGTGGCTGGGAAGGAGGCTTTTTTTTTTTTCCGGTTAACTGCTCTGGCCCATGTTATTAATGCTGCATTCCTGGGTGGCTCAGTCGTTGAGTGTCTGCCTTTGGCTCAGGTCATGATCCATGGTCCTGGGATCGAGCCTTGCGTCGGGCTCTCTGCTCAGCAGGAAGCCTGCTTCTCCCTCCCCACTCCCCTTGCTTGTGTTCCCTCTCTCGCTGTGTCTCTCTCTGTCAAATAAATAAATAAAATCCTGACTTTGGAAACACGTCAAGGTTAATGCTTTGTTTTCTAATGGTAGGCTTTTTTAAAAATTAAAAAAATGTACATATGGTATGAGATTGTTCTCCCCCCCCCTCTTTTGAATGGGGCCAGTCAGAAGTGTTTAGGCTTTGTCAGTGATTATTTTGAAATAAATTTGTTACAGGAAATATAATTACTGCACTTGTCATGAATTGAAATACCACTTTCTCTTTGTTCCTACCCCAGCTGTATGTTTCTGGGTCCTGTAAGAATAGCTCATCCCCTGTTAAAATGTCAGGTGGCCAGTAAGGAGTACAGATCCTTGACAAGAAGAACATAGCAATCGAGGGAGGAAAATTGCAGAGGAGTTGGGGAGGATACAGTAATAGCAAAGGCTCAGATGCCAGAGAGAGACCAAAGAATGTGGTTAAAACTTGCCTCTTGAGTGTTCAAACAGATAGGCAACACTAAAATAAAGGCCCACAAAAAGCCAGAGAAAGCCCACTCATTCGAGTACACCCTTGGAATGGAAGAGGTCAGGGCAAAATAAGATGAGGTTTATTCCATCAGTCTTTCTGTAGTCAGGAATGTTGTTGGCATTTCCATCATCCTCATAAGTAAGTGACTTTGAGCAGTGAAAGCATGTCTTCCTAAAGGTCGCCAGGATGGGCAAGTTTTCAGCGCTTGTATGGTTGCCGGGCTGGTAGCCAGGTCCTGCTAGATCCATGGACGGGGGAGCAGTTGGTTCATGTTTTGATTGTGGTTCACCCAGAATTATCAGACAAATGGCCTCCTCCTTGTTGCTGGCAAAGTGTTGAGATCTCATTGACTGTAACAGAATGCTCTCTCATTCCATTTTTTTCCATTCTCGGTTCTGGTCGCATATACTTCTTCATAATGCAAGGGAAGAATGGCTTCATGGAGAATTCATTCTCTGTGACGTCTTGTTCTTGCAGACATTTATCCCACATGTGTATTCCAAGGAGGTGTGAACTCGTTCCCATCTGTAGGGAAGGCTGAGCACAGTTAGGGGGTGAGCCTTTCAGGTACTAGAAGGGGTGTTTGAGCAAACCCTGTTGTATGATGCATCCTCTGGCTCTTCCAGCTCAGCCATCACAAAGACACAAAAATAGATTGGATGCTAGGATGCATCTCCCAAGTTTAAGCTTTTACGGTTTCCCAGATTCTCCATCTTCTCTGATCCTCACTGGGATCAGAGTTAAAGCAATGGTCATTTGTTCTCTGAGGCATCAATGGTGCTTCCCTCAGACATGTCTCTCCAACTCACAATGTTCTCATCTAGGAGGCTTATTTTTTAAATTTAAAAATAGAACAAGGAACTTCTATTAGCATGGAAAATATTGATAAGAATCCATTAAAATTCCATATTTAAAAGTTCTTTATAACTCACAAGGAAGGACGTGAATCCTTTCATAAAGAATATATTGCAGGATATATCCTCATGAAAAAGCCAAGTCGATGATACTCTCTTGCCACACTCTTTTCTCCCCCCAGTCAGTATTCAAGAAAAGTAGTGCTGATTTTTTGCTACCTGACTTGGTCAGTGTTTCCTCTTTTTCTTCTAATTCTCCAGGGGATGTGACATCATGTTCTAACTTGAATTTTGGATGCTGTCTTCTGACCCCAGATAACCTGTAGATTGCTTTGCTGCTTCTTGCAAATACTGTACTTGGTGCTGGTTAATTTTAGGCTAAAGTGCGTATCACAGGCTGTTATCTAAGAACCTTGGTAAATTTTGAGTGGGAGGAGGAGAATATGTAGGGAAATGGTGCTTGTAGAATCTTAGGGTCAAGAAGGCACTTTCTAGATCAACCATCTGTCTGATTCATCAGTTTCCTTCGTAAAACCATACAAAGTAGTCATCTGGCCTGTGCTTGCACCGAGGGTTCACTGTATTCCCGGAGGACCCTGTCATATTTTAGTTCAATTTATAGAGGGACATTTTTCTTCCTTTAGTTTCCTGCTCCTGGACCATACCAAGCAAGTCTCATCCTTTGACCATGTGACAAGCCTTCAAATATTCAGAGGCCATTTGACATTCCCTGCACATCTTCTCTCCTGACCCACTTTCAGCTCTTCATGGGTTGTGACCAGCCCTTGCCACTAGCCTTGCTGTTCTGGTGACTCTGTACTGAGCATGTTCTGGTATCCTGGGAAGTTCTCCCTTTTGCCTGGCAACCATATATGGAGAAGGTGCATGAAGTTTTCTTTAAGACTTTTGGTTTGTGTGATTTTTAGGAACACTACATGATGGTAGTAGGTTCCAGATCTTGAATATATCATGGGGGAGGAATGCACTTTGGATGTAGAGTTTCATGGGTCTACATGGAAGAAGAAATGTTTGAAAAGTGACCAGGTTCTAAAATTTGGCTGCCTTGCCTTAAAAGTGTACTTACATAGGAGCCTGCTAATTTGGGCAGCCAGTCAGTCCTCTTAGGCTGCGGAGCCTGGATGCCATGGTAGTCTCAGCCTCTGCTGTTCAGTGAGCTCTCTCTACTGCCATTGTTTTGAAAATTAACACTGGGAATTGGCGGACAAGTCATTGGTGTGGAAAATAGGGAGTCTTATAAACATTATAGGTATGCTTTCTGTCCCTGGAGGTATAGAAACAGGGTAAGTTCATAGTGGCTTCAGAAACAAAGAATTTTTTGGCCAAATAACATTAGAAGTTGTACTGAGCACTCAGAAATGGAGCAGCAGTCAGTGGGGGGATGGAACACCTTTATGAAGAGGAAGGGAGCTGGGTTCATTGTTTATAAAAGCAGGTCTAGAACCATGTTTCCAGAGCTTGGCTGCTCAGCAGAATCACCTGGGGAACTTTATAAACCAGTGTGCATCAGCCCCAGCGTGGGCTCAGACTCCCTGAGGGTGGAGTCCAGGAATCTGAGGCTTATGCAGTAGACTAAGAACTGGTTTGCGGGGGCAAGTGGAGGACAGGAGATGGCCCAGCTTTTAGGACCATGAACTGCATCACCTTTAAGCTATTCTAAAACTAGGATTTTTTTTTTTTAATATTCTGTTGATCTACTTTGTGATTTCTTATGGCATATACTTTTTTATTGCTTGCGTTCTTCCACTCTCTTTCTCTGCTTATTGCTGGCTTCTACCCCTTTGAGTAACTTACTGGCTAACTGTCCGGAGGGGTGTTTCAAGCAGGGGAAGGGCGTGATCACAGTTGCCTTTCTCCTCCTTGCTTGTCCGTGATGACTGTTCTTTCCATCTGGGGCTGCAACCCCCTCCCGCCAACACTCGGCTGCACGTGCACATGTGTGCTTGCTCAGGCGTGATCCTCGGATCCCATCTGGGTTACACATCCATCTCTCTTTTGGTCTCCTGAGCACCACACCTGGCCAGTTTGTGCCTTGGGAAGGGCCCACTTGTGACTTGCATCTGGCTTTTTAAATTTAAACCTAAAGAGGCCACACCGTCTTCCAGCCTAGAGCCTCATTTTGATTTATATTTATGGTAGGGGAGCTCCCGTCCTTCCAAGCCAGCTTGAAATGAGAAGGGATGTCCCACCACACCCTGGCCCGAGACCCGAAAAAGGAGAATAAAGAACTCTCAACAGTTGCCATGGGTGATATACTAAAAGCTTGTATTTGATAAGGTGCACTGTTCTGAAGGTGCTCATATATAGTCAGGCTCCCACATTCAAGCCCATATCATGATTTGCCCCCCAGTTAACAAATCTTTAATTCAGAGCAACTGTAGGACAAATATGTGAGGCAAAGGGGAAATCTTGCTTTATGCACATTTCAAGAGTTGTTCAGTTTTCATCACTTTAAGTCAGTGTTTCTCAACCTTATTTTCTTTATCACTCTTTTGCCTCCTCCCCTGACCTGCACAGGAGCTTCTTTAGACATATTTTGCCTAATTGCACCTTCCATCATGAAATTTTAATACCACAGATGTACTATGAACCACAGACCATTGTAATAGGTAAGACTTTAAATACCCCACCATTAACTGTCATCCTCTTGAGGACTGTGTCATCCCTGTAATGAATGCATGGTTTAACCCTGACCCTATCTCAGACAAGGTATACTTTGGTGGTTCTAATATGCAGCCAGGGTTGAGACCCAGTAGTCAAAGCCAGCGTTTCCAAAACTTGCTTGATCAAAACATTAACTGGGAGCACTTGTTAAACTATCAGATCCCCAAGCCCTTCCTCCTGAAGATGATGCATGGACAGGTCTGAGGTGGGGCCTAGGAATCCATATGCTTAACAATTGCTCCAGTAATTCTTAAAATTTGGAGGGTTTGGTTCTCTCCATTCTCACACAAAAG
The DNA here is from genome assembly GCF_011800145.1 of Mirounga leonina. NCBI lineage: Eukaryota > Metazoa > Chordata > Mammalia > Carnivora > Phocidae > Mirounga > Mirounga leonina. Next base: position 19,554,685 of record NW_023270807.1, read on the forward strand.
CCGCTCCCTTCCCCCGCTGCTTTTGTGACTCGCGGTTGTGGGTGTGGGGCTGTTGCTTACAGAGCATAGGTAGGCTCTAAATATCCTGAATTAGAATTAGCATTCATTTTCTAGTAAATATTTTAATAAAAAACAGCCAAAATAGTGTTAGGCCACTTCACTGGACAACTATACGTTGAATATTTATTGTGTAGCAAAACCACGGTAGGTGTTCTGAGGGACACAGTGGTGTGTATGATGCGGTTTATTACCCCAGGGGCTTATTCATCTACTGGGGGAGCACAGACAGAATGCTTTGGAGGAACGGTTTTAATTTTGCCCAGGTGATTGGGTAGAAAGGCTTCCGAGAGGGTGTAGCATTTTAAGGATGAGTAAGATGTTGATAGCCAGAAAAGGGTGTTTGGAACAGTAAAGGCCTGATGCATAGCAAGTGAGTCACTGGGGCTAGAGGATGGGGTGCACGGATCTGTGGGTGTGGGAACTGACCTTAGAACGACCACGGGGGCAGTTGTGGGGCAGAGGGTAAACCGAACAGGACACTTGACTCTCAGCCAGAGAGGCTGGGTGCAGGTGCGGCCTCATGTGCTGTGTGTTGCCTTGCTAAAGTTCAATTTGTAATGACTGATTGCTCACTGGCTGGTTCTTCCAGTGGCATGACGCAGAAGAAGGCACTTTACAAGTTGTCAAAACCTACAGAAACTTTGATGATGGATAGTATAGAATATGCCCAGGTTAAGGGCTCTCTGAAGAGGAAATTAAGAAGGACTTTGTACTTTGTTCTGGAACTAGTGGACAGCCTTTGGAAACTTTTGAGAAGACACGTTTATACTGGTATGGGTCGAGTGGGCTTACAGGCTCACTTGAAGACTTAATCATGACATGTAATGTTGTTTCTATGCACACAGGTGTGCATTCCTAGTTTCCCTCTGTGACCTACAAATGACTTGTTTGGATAATGCATTTGAGAGTTGGAAGCTCTCCGTTTAAAGGCCAAGGAAAAGGAACATGGGTAATTTGTGTCACCTGCTTTTCTTCCATCTTTTTTCATAGTTATAATCAAAGACTGTTGGCACTGGAGGGGAGCCCAGGGATCTAGTTGAGTCCCTGTGCCATCTTGCACAGGGCTGGGACTAGAGGAGTCCTGCCTCAGGGCAGCCCCATGCGGTGCTGAGCCAGGCAGGCAGGCTATCACCCGGGAGAGCTGGGAGAGCTGCCTAGCTGAGCTGCTGAGCTGTGGGCTGCCCAGAGGTCTCCCAGTCTCCCCAGTGCACACAGCCCTTACTGGTGGTCAGGCATCCCAGCCCTCCCCTCCCACCCTGTGTTCCATTTGTGCCCAGGTCAGACCCACTCTTAAGTCTTGACTTGCTTTGCACGCTCTGGGTTACTGAGCTCCCCCAAAATCCATACAACCCTTTCGTGTAACTTTCAGTTTACTTTTTTTACTTTATTTTGTTTTTAATGATTTGATTATGATGAATGATTTGATGAAACAGTTGTTTTGAATTTACTTTCTGTGCTTGGATAGTAGCTTGAGTACTTGGTAGAATGTGGGTTACTTGACTTGCTAGCTAGTACTTAAGGTCTCTTCTTGAGGTGCTTTAAGCTTTTGCCCCAGCCATCTATTGATTTATGTGTATAATGACTTTTTGTTTTTGGTCCTTCTCTGCTTTCGAAAACGAAAGAAGTCTTAAAAGTCTAAAAAGAAAGAAGTCTAAAAAGTCTTGTATTGGCATGATTCTTGTTCAGCATTGAGCTCCATCCTAACAGTATACTCCAGGGGCAGCAGGACTTATAACTGGATCTAAATGTCTTACATTTGAAGAGTCTTACTAACTTGGATATATAGGAGGTTGTGTTATGTGGTGGTGTAGGAGTAGTTACAGCTTACATTTATGAAGCATTTCTTGCATGCCAGGCACTGTTCTAAACACTTTACCTGAATTCACTCATATAATTATCACTACAGTTCTGTGAGAGATAGATGCTGTTATTACCCCCTTTTACAGATGAGGAAGCCGAGGCATGGAGAGGTGAAGCAACTCATTTGAGCTCACGCAGCCAGCCAGTAAATTAGGGAATTGGGATTACAGACCTTGGATTCTTTGCCCTACTGTTTACAATAGACAGGTGGACACACCTGTGTAAACTGAGTCCAGGGATGTAAACTCTCTGTGCTCCAGTTTCATTATTTGTGAAATTAAAGTGGTTACCTGGCTCAGAGTTAAAGGATTAAGTGACATTATGTATGCAGAATCCCTAGACTAGTACCTGGCACATTGGAAGCATTTCTTATTATTTGAGAGCTACTTTTGTAAAAAGTAAAGTGTTGGAAAGTTTTTGAAATTAGACTTTTCCAAGTCTGCTCTCATAATGTAGCATTTTAATTTTAAATTGCTTTAACCCGTGCATAGGAGATGTTCTTTCTTCAAAGAAGTCCTTGATGAGTCATCCCTCAGGATTGCCAGGGTATGGAAGGTGCTTTCCAGGGAGAAAAGGAGGTGGTGGTACCGGGTCAGGGCCAGCCCCCATTGGTGCCGATGATATGGTAGAGTGAGCCACCACACGGATAAATGAGTTATAGATATGTGGGTAGAAAGCTCGATTCAGCTGGGAGCAGGAGGCTGGGACAGTAGCACAGAAGTTCGGGAACACAGAAATACCTCAGAACATTGTATGGAGCCTGGTTCAAGCCATTTTGTCTGGACACTTGGGAGCTGTTGCTTATTTCCTGGAAGTCCAGACACTGAAGGAAAGCTGTTGTGTCTCTTACTTTATTTTGGGATTCATTCATTTCTTTTAGGATTCCTACATTTCCTTTTTCTTAAAGTTTCTCAAATGTTCTCATGTCATAAAAAGATTTCCAGGCTCTGAGAACTCTTGAGGTGATGATGTACTGAATGAATAAGTACTTGGTTTGTAGTCTTTATCCCGAGGAACCAGCTGGTCAGCAATACAAGCACGCTGCCAGAACTTTTTTGAAGAGCTTCGTCACAATGAAAGAGCCATGTCCTTAGACGGATGCTGTGGTTAGTGAGCGGAGTGGTTCCTCGTGTGGCCTGCAGGCCACCATCTAGCATTACGGTACATTCTTTTTTTTTTAATGAGATGTATATTCTTACATTAAATGAGCACTAGGAATGTCAGCTTGGCCTCTTACCTAAGTTTGCTGGTAAGCAGTAAAAACAAAATTTGAAGAACGTCAGAAAGAGCAGCTTAGAGATGTGGCTGTGAGAGAGCTTTGCCTTTCCTCGTCACAAAGAAAGCAGACTTGTTAGACTTCAGCATTTAGTCAGATGTAACTGCAGACCATGGGAGTTGAGCAGAATCAGTTGGACACTATGGTTTCTCTTGTTCCTTAAACAGTAGGGCAATTCAGAAAGTTTTCAAAATTAGGCCTCGTGTTTGTGGTTCTTCATCTGGATTAATACTAGAATTTAATATTTAGTTCAGTTTGTGGGGCTAAAATGTGGGAATCAGCATGAGCTCTGTTTTGTTTTTGCACAGCTGTTTGCGAGTTGCTAGGGAGTCTACTCTCAGTTTTTTCCATCTTGCTTTTCACAACTGTTTTGGTCAGCCAGTAGGAAACAGTGTGAATTTAGAATGTGTGAGAAATTTAAATCAGAGAGAGGACTTATTTTGAAGATGCAAGACTGCTCTTAGAGGAGCTATAAACACTTTGGAATGCAAACATGTTTAGGTGGAGGGACACTGCTACTAAAATTACTTAATCACACAATTTTAATCTTAAAATGTGATTCTGGAAATGCCAAAATGTGTGTTGTAGCTCACATGTATTTAGACTATGTAGACAATGTTTTAGGGCAAGTTAAGCCTTTTTCCACGATTAAATTCTGCAATGATCATGATGTTTCTAAATGCCTGAAATCTGGTTAGGGCCTAACAGGGACTTCTTAGCCTATGAAGAGATCAGGTTGCACATTTAAATTGTTTGGAGTCATGTGAGACTTCAGTAGGTATGCATCTGATGCTTGGGTTATTAGTTCTTTTAGTGTTTGCTGTATTCTACTGCTTGGTGATGCACTCCCGCCTCTTTTGGAAAAGTACCTTGGCAATTCCTTGAAACTAACTCTCCTAAATAAATATAGTAACATCATGATTACCACTGCAGGACTCCCACTTAAGCCATGCAGCAGTTGGTTAGAGACAGGTTCGTGGCTGCAGCATGCCAAAATGCCATATGTACTAAGTGGTTAGTGAGATCCTTCCCCCAACCCTTCAAGGTCTCTTGATAGTGGTTTAAAACAGTTTGGTCATCTTGAGCATTACAGAGAATAAGAGACACACTTTTTCTCTTTTTCCCCTTTACTTATAATTACTGTATGCTAAAAGTGCTGTTAAATGTTGCCTTAGAAGATTATGGGCCATTCTTGAATGATCGTACTCTGGTAATTCAGATTCATTTTTGAAATACTGTGTCAGTAACTGAATTCCTCCATTTCTTTCTTGCTATCTGGAAAGATCAAATCTTGGCTGGGGAGGATATCCATTTATTGTTTCAGGAGATGAGAAACATTAACTCATGGGCAGTCCAAGATATTCTATGCTTCCAAGACAAGGGCGCATCAGTGTTGCCCATCTTTTTTCTTAGCTGAGCCTGTTACTTCAGAACTGCTTGTTGATCCACACGTTGGTGTATGTCCTGGGAAAATTCAGAAACAATATTCCCAACATTTACCTGAATAATCCATTCTTATGAATGGATTCATAGGAACCTTTCATAGGAATCTGATTCATAGGAATCTTTGATCTTATTGGTATGGCGTGACTGACCATAAAAAGGCCTAATTGACCTTTTAAAATTTAACCTGAAGGAGCATAACATGTAGTTTATGACAAGAGGCATTTATGATCATTTCATAGCATTTTGTGCCTCATTTATTATGATTTTCACTTTTTCTCCCTTGTAGTTTAACTAATCCACTGGTTTTGTGTCAGCTTCTGGATATCCCTTGAGAGTAAGGACTACATCTTGTTTGAACATCTTTTTCTCTGCTTCAAAACTGCATAAACGAGGCACATTACATATACATGTGGTGCGTATTAATGCTGTTAGCTTGGATAAACTGTCTCGAATCCAACACAGAACATCCACTAAACACATTGTATTACATTTGAGTCATGTAATGCTTTCCTGAGTACGATATATGAAAAATTCAACCTTACTGAATATCCTGTGCCAAAATATAAGACCCCTTTTAATAAAACTTAATTGAATATTTCTTTGACTTCTTTTGGAAGAACTTTTTTGGTATGTAAACTGGTCTCAAGTTTTGCTTGAAGATACAGTTGGTTCAAGTTTGAAGGAAAAACAACTCTTCGTTCAGATAAATAGACTCTTTGGCTTTCTGTGATACAAAACATCAACACCCTAAGGTTGAATGATCCTAAATCATTGAGTTTAAGTTCTTTTTTATTCCAGAAGATGTACCTTTTTAAGGTAATTTTCCCCCAGAAACCAATAATGAAACGAAGTTGCTTATTCAACCAATATTGAAACAATTTAATTTTTCCCCAGAAACCAATATTCCCCAGTTATGTTAAGTATCTAGAGTTTAAATTATAAAAAAATAAATAAAGAAAAAAAAATTTTTCCCTAAAATTCCTATTATAATACAAGCAAAATAGGGATTATGCCATACATACAATTTTAAATTCTTTTTTGATAACCCTAGAACACATATATTTGTATTATTAAATATTCCTTAGACACATGACTTTTACATTTTTTATTGAAGTATAATTAACATACAGTGTTATAGTTTCAGGTGTATAACATACTGATTTGACAGTTCTGTGCATTAGTCAGTGCTCATTGTAATAAATGTAGTCACCATCTGTAACTATACAACATTATTACAATATTTTTGACTCGATTCCCTATGCTGTGCTTTTCATCCTTGTGACTTACTTATTTTATAACTGGAAGTTTGTACCTCTGAATTCCTTTATATAATTTCACCCTGCCCCTACCTACCTCCCCTCTGGCAACCACCAGTTTGTTCTCTGTATATAAAAGTCTGGGTTTTTTTGTTGATGTTGTTGTTTGTTTTGTTTTTTAGATTCCACATGTAAGTGAAATCATATGGTAATTGTCTTTCTCTGACTTACTTCACTTATCATAATACCCTCTAGGTCCATCCATGTTGTTGTAAATGACAAGATCTCATTCTTTTTTGTGGCTGAGTAATCTTCATTTGTGTGTGTGTGTGTGTGTGTGTGTGTGTGTGACATCTTCTTTCTCCATTTGTCTACCAGTAGACACTCAGGTTGCTTCCATACCTTCGCTATTATAAATAATGCTGCAATAAACAAACATAGGGGTACATATATTTTTTTTAAATTAGTGTTTTCATTTTCTTTGGGTAAATACCCAATAGTGGGATTACTGCATCATATGGCATTTCTATTTTTAATTTTTTGAGGAACTTCCATGGGGTGGCTGCAGCAATTTACATTCCCACCAGAGGTGCACAAGGGTTCGTTTTTTCCCACATCCTCGCCAACACTTGTTGTTTCTTGTGTTCTTGATACTAGCCATTCTGACTTTGTGTGGGGTGATATCTCATTGTGGTTTTGATGATTAGTGATGTTGAGCATCTTCTCATGTGACTGTTGGCCACCTGGATGTCTTTTTCGGAAAAATGTCTATGCAGGTCCTCTGTCCACTTTTCAATCAGATTTTTTAGTGTTGAGTTATATAAGTTCTTTATATATTTTGGATATCAGCTCTTTATTGGATACATCTTTGCAAACATCTTCTCCCATTCAGTAGGTTGCCTTTTTGTTTTGTTGATTTCCTTTGCTGTGCAGAAGCTTTTTATTTTGTTATAGTCCATAGAGAAACAAGATTTTTAATGGCCATATAATAGTTCATTGCTTGAATTTACCATCCTGTGTTTAATCCTTCCCCTGTAGTGTTCCAGGTTGATCCTTTTTCTCCACTTTGTCATATTTGACCCTTCTCTGTGCTGTGCCAGTCCTGCTCAATCCAAGTCTTGTCAAGTCTCCATCTGTGCCATCAGCCTGTCCTTCCATGTCCTTGGTTTGTCCCTTCACTCAGGTTCTCAGTAAAGTAATGCTGTTCTAATTTATGCTACTTTTAGTATATGTGCTGCTGAAGCAAGCACCTAATTCATCTTCATTTTGATAAAAGTTTTCCTTCTCTAAACCATTGCAAATACCACTGTCAGCCTTATCTACTCTTCTGGTCATAGCACAATAAATAAAACATTCCTGTCTTCATGATTTTCAAGGTGATTCACACCTGAGCTATTTTAATTGTTGGGGTTGGGGGGTACCCTTAGGGCATTCATATCTTTGTTAGGGTTCATTAATGGTAATAGCTTGATAATGTATGAAAGCACCTCAAAAACATGAAAACATGTTAACAAATGAGAGAAGACAAAATTACTAGTGGAGCCCAGAAGACAGAAAAATTGGAAAGAGAAATATTTTAAGCAAAGTAAATATAAACATCTTTATTATAATACATGCTAGCACTCAGTGGGAAACTAAGTTGCTTCTCTGAAATTTGATTTACCTGTGACCTTTAAGGGTCACATAAGGACAAGAGCCCACACTCTTTTCTTTGTTGCACAAAGGGTATCTGTGCTGCTGAAATCGTGAACCAGTTAAAAAAATTTATATTTTAAAACAGGAGACTTTTTTCCTGTGATCTGTTTCATTTATTTGGACAAAGAAATGGGCAAGGAAATATATTTCTTCCTGCTTCAGATTATAGAGGAAGTGGTTAGTTTTATTGAGAAGTTAAACCTTTATCTCATTTTGTATTTATTATCTGTTACCTGGCCCATGTTATAGTGCGTGGATAGAAGCTTTCAGTTTTGTGAATCAGTGTTTCAGATTTTTAAGTATTTGTGACTCTCGATTGAATACCATTCTATGTTTCTCTGAAAATGGTTAAAAAAAAATTGAATTGCCAGTTAAATAGACAGTGTTGTTAGTCTTTTTTGAATTTCACCAGGACTGTCCTGGTGCTGGGTGATACCTTCCCCAGTGCCCCTAAACTGGACCAAGCCTTTTTTTCTTTCTATGCTCTTTTGCTGTATCATATTATAAACTTGTTTCAGATTTCTGTCTACTGCTTTCCCTGTCTTTGTCAGCCTTCCCCTTTCCTCAGTCTTTATCTGGAGTTACCTCGCCCTGCCCATGATCCTCTAGAAGTGGATTCATTTTCTTATCTGTCTAGATTACTTTTCTTTTATGTCTACTCTTTTGGCCTGGATCTAATGGGCAGCAACACCATTTAGGTGCTCTTACATGCTGCTTTCGTTGGCATGCGCTTTCCTTTCCCTTTCAACTCATTCATCAAGATGAAATACAGCATTGGCGCAGTTGTGTAACTCCTTATCCCTTTCCAAGCCTAAACTCCCCCCTTCCCCTGACTTTGTTTTACTTAGCTAATGAAAATATAGTTTCCGAAATGTTTTTTGTTAGTCAGTTAGTTACCTGAGCATTTTAATTAGCAATAATTGCGCCTTGGGTAAACCTCATTGGCTACCATACTGCCACTGCTCAAAGCTACCTGAGCATTTTATTACTCTGTGATCCTCCACTGTGATCGTGTTTTAGAGTTTTCCTTAAAGAATGTTATTAACTGGCAGCAGGGCTAGGGAAGCCACTAAATGGGGCGGAAACCTCAGTTTTCTTATCTGTTAACTGGAGATGAAAAACTTAGCCTCATTGGTACCTGTAGGGATTCAACTACGTAAGGTATCTGGGTGTCCCTCACTTAGTCTTTTATCGCCAAAAGGGGTCCCATCTTCATTGATGTCTACCATCCTATGCATGGTTTGACATCTTTATTGAGATATGACTCATATGCCATACAGCTTACCCATTTAAAGTGCATGCACGATCCCATGGTTTTTAGTATATGCCAAGTTGTGCAGCCATTACCACAATTAGTTTTTAGAATGTTCTCATCACCCCAAGAGAAACCCCAAACCCATTAGCAGTCATTCTCTATTTCCTAGGCAACCACTAATCTACTTTCCGTAATTTTATGCATTTTTAACCTCATGCTTATTGTATTGTGTGCTAATAGGATTTTCATTTTTTTTAAGGTACACTGAAGGTATTTTGAAATGCAATCTTATAATTTTTAGAACTAAAAAGAGCCCTTCAATCATTGGATGCTTTTTTTTTTAAATAAGGGAACAAAGTGATTCACCTGGGGACATTCCCATTCCATAGCTCTTTACCAAAACACACTAAAAAAAAAAAATGCTAATGCTTCTTTAATTAGTAGTTCTCATTTTTGAGTGTCTGCTAAAACTTTTCAAATTCAGATCCTAGACCTGAAATACGATTATTTGAATTCCCTGCTTCAGACAACTGATCCTGTCACTATTCTGTGAATATTTCTTGGGCTTTTCCCTTTATAACTTTCTCATGTATCAAAAATCTTGGCCAGAGTTTGTGCAATATGTTTTTCTCTTTTCTGTTTAAACTTTCTTTAAGCAGTCATCACTCTATGATCCAGCACAGAAATGTCTAGAATAATCTATCCAGTTTTTATGTATGTTTTTCTGTGGCATGCCTGAGGCTCCTGCTCATTTTGTGGTAGGCCATTTAACCTACCAGATTTCTCCCATCCCCTGCCTCTTTTCAATGTGATTTTTGTTGCTCCTTCCATCTACCAGTACAGACTGATTCTCCAACCCCCTGAATGTGGCAAAAATGACAGCATGCACATTTCAAGGCCTGGGCCCCAAGAGTCCTTGCAGCCTCTTCTTTTGCCACTTTCGAATTCTGCCCAGCCGACCTACAGAATGTGAGAAATTAAAAAAAAAAAAAATATTGTTTTAGAATTTGCGATGGTTTGTTATGCAGCAGAAGTTAACTGGTACATATAGGTATCAGCATGGTGGCAACGTTGAGATGATTAAAGAATGTAATCCCTGTAAAGCCCTTAGCTTACTGCCAAGCACAGAGAATCCCTTAATAGAGGCTGATGGCTATATATCATTTTGGCTGTAGCATTATCATTATTGATGTTACTTTTGGTCACTATGGTCATTTTCTTTCTCCCCTTCTCCAGGTATAATGTCATTGTTTTTCATTATCATTAACTATGATGAGTTAAAGAATTGGATGTCGTTGGTGCTAATTGTCTAGTATTTTCCTTCCTGATTAGTAAGACTATTCTTACTGTGAAATTAAACAAATATATAGCAAAGTGCATAAGGTGTAAATGTAGCTTATAACATATTATAGAATGAGTACTTGTAACTACCACTCAGGTTAAGACATTTAACATTGCTTGGACTCCAAAAGTCCATTATGTGCCCTTCCTGGTCACAGTTTTCTCCCTTACACCTATAGGCAGGCACTAATCCGATTTCATAGAAATCACTTCTTTGCTTTTCTTTATAGTTTTTACCACCTCTGTGTGCATCTCTGACCAACACTCTTTAGTGTTCAGCTTTATGTAAGTGGAATAATATAGTATGCATTTTTTTTTGCAAAGGCTTCATTTGCTGAATATTATTTCTAAGATTCCTTCCTATAATGACTAAGCTTTCATTTTGATTGCTATGTAGAATTTCATTATAAGAATATACCTCTCAGATCTAGTATTGATGGGTATTTGAGTTATTTATAGTTTTGGACAATTACAAATAATTCTGTCAAGCACATTCTTTTATGTATTCTGAAATAATATATGTGAGAATTTTTTAAAAAATAAGGTATATACCTAGGAATAGAATTTCTGGGTAATAAAATTACAGTCACTTTTTATAAATCTCACAGAAAATAACATTGCCAGATGACACAAATGATATACAGTTGACCCTTGAACAATGTGGTAATGGATTAGGGCTGCCACCCCTCACTCCCAAGGACAGTCAGAAATCTGCATGTAACTTTTGGCTCCACCAAAACTTAACTACTAATAGCCTACTGTTGACAGGAAGCCTTACCTATAACATAAACAATAGATTAACACATATTTTGTATATTCTATGTATTACATACTGTATTCTTAGAATAAAGTAAACTAGAGAAAATGTTAAGAAAATTATAAGGAAGAGAAAATACAGTTATAGTGCTGTACTGTATTTATTGAAAAAAAATACAGTTCAAATCTGTGTTGTTCAAGGGTTACCTCTATCCTGTAACAAGTGTTAATCCTACCTCAAGATTAGAACCATTGGTTTACCATATCTTTATCAAAGAGGTTGGCCAAAAAGGCAGTTCAGGTCAAAGGGTACAGGAGTAGGAATGTGATGAGAATTACATAGAATGAAAAGGGGTGACCATTTAGTTGAAGGGTTCTAATGCATCCGGAAGGGAAATCTTTGAGTCAGTTTGGTGTCAAACTGGAATCAGCTGGAATCAAACAATTTTTCAGGAGTTTAATAACATTCTTTATGCCATTTTCCTACAGGTGAATCTGTAACAATGATTTATGTTTTCTTTACTCTGAGGAGGAGAAGTTTGGGCAATTGGGGGGACAATTGACTGATCCTTGGCCATATAGTAATTAAAGGATATAGCTCTTTTAGGACTGAGATCTCTTATGTCCCTTTCTTTTTCTTTTTTAAAGTTTTTATTTAAATTCAATTTAGTTAACATACAATGTATTACTAGTTTCAGGGGTAGAATTTAGTGATTCATCAGTTGCCTATAACACCCAGTATTCAGTACATCAAGTACCCTCCTTGATGCCCATCACCCAATTATTCCATTCCCCCACCCACCTCCCTTCCAGTTTGTTTCCTAGTTAAGAGTCTCTTATGGTTTGCTTCCCTCTCTTTTTATCTTATTTTATTTTTCCTTCCCTTCCCATGTGTTCATCTGTCTTGTTTTTTAAATTCCACATATGAGTGAAATCTTACGGTATTCGTCTTTCTCTGATTGACTTATTTCGCTTAGCGTAATACCTTCTAGTTCCATCCATATCATTGCAAATGGCAAGATTTCATTCTTTCTGATGGCTGAGTAATATTCATATATATATATGTATGTATTTATGGGCTATTGTGGACGTTGCTGCTATCAACACTGGGTGCATGTGCTCCTTCAAATCACTATGTTTCTATCCTCTGGATGAATACCTGGTAGTGAAATTGCTGGGTCATAAGGTAGCTCTATTTTTAACTTTTTGAGGAACCTCCATACTGTTTTCCAGAGTAGCTGCACCAGTTTGCATTTCTACCAAAAACGTAAGAGGGTTCCCCTTTCTCCACATCCTCACCAGCATCTGTCATTTCCTGAGTTGTTAATTTTAGCCATTCTGACTGGTGTGAGGTGGTATCTCATTGTAGTTTTGATTTGTATTTCCCTGATGCCGAGGGATGTTGAGTGCTTTTTCATGTGTCTGTTGGCCATTTGGATGTCTCTGGAGAAATGTCTGTTCATGTCTTCTGCCCATTTCTTGGACTGGATTTTTTATTTTTGTGGTATTGGGTTTGATAAGTTCTTTATAGATTTTGGATACTAACCCTTTATCTGATATGTCATTTGTGAATATCTTCTCCCATTCCGTAGGTTGCCTTTTAGTTTTGTTGATTGTTTCCTTTGCTGTGCAGTAGCTTTTTATCTTGATGAAATCCCAATAGTTCATTTTTGCTTTTGTTTCCCTTGCCTCTGGAGACGTGTCTAAGAAGAAGTTGCTGCGGCTGAGGTCAAAGAGGTTGTTGCCTCTGTTCTCCTCTAGGATTCTGATGGTTTCCTGTCCCACATTTAGGTCTTTCATCCATTTTGGTCTATTTTTGTGTGTGGTGTAAGGAAATGGTCTAGTTTCATTCTTTGTATGTGGCTGTCCAGTTTTCCCAACACGATTTTTTGAAGAGACTTTTTTTCCATTGGATATTCTTTCCTTCTTTGTCAAAGATTAGTTGACCATAGAGTTGAGGGTCCATTTCTGGGCTCTCTATTCTGTTCCATTGGTCTATGTGTCTGTTTTTGTGCCAGTACCATACTGTCTTGATGATGACAGCTTTGTAATACAACTTGAAGTCTGGAATTGTGATGCCACCAGCCTTGCTTTTCGTTTTCAACATTCCTTTGGCTATTTGGGGTCTTTTCTGGTTCCATACAAATTTTGGGATTATTACAGCTCTGAAAAAAGTTGATGGTATTTTGATAGGGATTGCATTGAATGTATAGATTGCTTTAGGTAGCATAAACATTTTCACAATATTTGTTCTTCCAATCCATGAGCATGGAATGTTTTTCGACTTCTTTATGTCTTCCTCAATTTCTTTCATGAGTGTTCTATAGTTTTCAGAGAACAGATCCTTTACCTCTTTGGTTAGATTTATTCCTAGGTATCTTGTGGTTTTTGGTACAATTGTAAATGGGATCAATTCCTTGATTTCTCTTTCTTCAGCTTCATTGTTAGTGTATAGAAATGCAACTAACTTCCGTGCATTGATTTTATATCCTGCCACTTTCTTGAATTCCTGTATCAGTTCTTGCAATTTTTTGGTGGAGTCTTTTGGGTTTTCTACATATAGTATCATGTCGTCTGCGAAGAGTAAAAGTTTGACTTCTTCTTTGCCAGTTTGGATGTCTTTTATTTCTTTTTGTTGTCTGATTGCTGAGGCTAGGACTTCTAGTACTATGTTAAATAACAGTGGTAAGAGTGGACATCCTTGTGTTCCTGACCTTAGGGGAAAAGCTCTCAGTTTTTCCCCATTGAGGATGATATTCGCTGTAGGTCTTTCATATCTGGCCTTTATGATATTGAGGTACGCTCCCTCTAGCCCTACTTTGTTGAGGGTTTTTATCAAGAATGGATGCTGTACTTTGTCAGATGCTTTTTCTGCATCTATTGAGAGGATCATATGGTTTTTACCCTTTCTTTTATTAATGTGGTGTATCACATTGATTGATTTGTGAATTGAACTACCCCTGCAGCCCAGGAATGTCCCTTTCTGAGAAGAAGGGGGTCACTAACACTGTTCCAAAAGAAGGGGAAAAAGAACCTTGTCAAAAGTGGGTAATGGGAAAAGGAAATGAGCTGTACAGCCAAATTATAGACTCTGCATCTACTAAAAACGAGGATGGCTGTAAGAAGCCTGTGGTGTGGCATAATGAGCCAAGGCAATTTGGGTTTCTTTGCATGTAATTGTACACAGTGTCCTCTAAAGCGGGCCAGTGTGCTGTAATCAAACATGGTATAGTTGAAGAATGGTGTCTGTGTGTTGCGTCACATGATCACTCCACGCTGCGGTGCCCTGCCAAGACAGCTACATGAATTGTTCTTCCTGTGCCCTGGCTAATGTCAAAGAGGAGGCAGAAGGGCTTATAGCTTGTTGGGGTTTTTTCCCCCCTGACTATCTGAGGAAGTTGAAAACTTGAGGATTTCTTAAAGTCTTAGTGGCATTGTGTCCGTCTTATAAGAAAGTAGTTATTTTAAAGCATTTGGATGATAAATTAAGATCCCATCAGGGCAATGAGGAAAGGATTTAGAAATTAATGTTTTCATTTTGGGGAACCTGTCAGATAGGGTTGTTTGATGTCTGGTATGTGCTTCCCAAGTTGAAGAAGGTAGTGTTCATGACAGTCTCTTTGAGGATGCTTTTAACATGCAGAACAAAACTTAAATTTGCCTGCTGTTACGATTTCTACTGGATGTGGGGATTTGTATGCTGTTGTTGCCACAGTCGTAAAACTAACTTATTATTCACTGCAGATCTAAGTACCTTAGGGACTTGATTTCTCGTATTATTTCTGAATGGTCCCTGAATGTATGGAATTGGTGATGGTTTTGTGCTGTTGCTATTATGTCTTTCCTGGAAAATAAAGTGAGCTTTTCATGCTTGAGTAAACACATTGATGCATTATGAAACTGTCAGCCTCTTTGAACAATTGGCATAAGCTCAATTATTCAAATATGTGACTCTTTTGAATGGCATTTGTGTCCCCTAATGCTTTCGTACAACCAGCATCAAGAAATTTCAATACCTTTCCTTAAGAAATTAAACCTCAGCTGTATGATTAAAGAAATCCCAAGGATTAGTCCTTTCATTGAGCACTTTCATTATCTTATATAGCTAATTGGTAGCATTCATTTGCTGAGATTCATCATTTTATTGAAAAATATCTTTCTTTTTTGTTAAAAAATAAAGTATATGCATTTTCCTTATCACCTGAAATCACTTTTTTTCTTGTGTTTCCTTCCTGTCAACATGTACACATGCTTTTTTACATAGTGTACCCGTATTTTTGTCTTTTTAAAATTATATTTGCATTGTAAGTCTTTTTGAAGTTATATGGCCTTTATAGTAATCATTTCTGTCGCTTACTCAATATTGAATTATTTAATAACATGCTAATCATTTCCCTTATTTGATATGTATGTTTTCCAGTTTTTCATTTTGTTGATAATAATGCAAAGACATCTTGTGCACTGTAGCTTGTTTTTCTTATTTTCAATTATATTACAAGGACAGATGCTCAAAAATATCATTACAATGTCAGTGAACTTGAAAACTTATGTTCCATGTATTGCCATACCGCCTCCCAAATGATAGTGCCTTCTTTTTGATTATAGACGTATACAGTCTCTTTTACCAAAAATAAATAAATAAAATAAAATAAAAACAAAAAACTGACATTTATTAAATGTTAGCATCTTTCAAAACTATCATTTGGAGCAGCCTGTAATCTTAGTAGAGACTTTTTCCTTTGTAAATTCAATTTCTATTTTTAGCAAAGTAATATATGCTAATAGTTTTTTTTTAAAAAAAATCCAATAAGCCTCATAGTGTGACAGTGAAGAAGAGTAGCCTCTTGCCTTCCCTGTCCGAAGTTTCTGGCTCTTGAGAACTCCCAGCTCTTAGCTGTTTCTACTGCTGTATGCCCCCACATTTCTAAGCTTGCTTTTAGTTTGATTTTTTTTTTTTCCACTTTGTAGTTACCTTTTGATTTCTTTCTATGGAAGATGAGACTTTAACACTTATGGTTTCTTCTCCATACTCTCAATATTGATGTAACACAAATCTTGTTTTTATCAATATGTAGCTATTAAAACATTACGACTAAGTATTTTTCATAACCAAGTCTTAAATTTATATTATGAATATGTCTTCTCATACTTTGTATTTTTCCTGAAATTAATAACTGCTTCCTTTTTTGCTTATTTTGTTTCTAATTTATCAATAAACAAATCTTCTTGATACTTTCCAACACATCAGATAAACCCACAGATGTGTGTTTTGCCCCCAAAAATCTTTCCTCTGGGAGCCTCCCTGTTGTCTGCAGTGTGGACTGCTCCCTTTCAGGGCCTGCTGGTCAGCCGACATCTTGGAAGTCCCTTCACTGTTCTATCCTGGAAATTTCTTTTGTCTCTGTTTTGTTGATTCTCTGATCGTTGGATCTCAGATCCTCCTCCTTTGAGATTTATGCTCACATTTAATGGATTCCTGAGGTGCAAGGAAGATACATTTTTTTTGAGACCATGCATGTCTAAAAATGTATTTGGTCATCGTACTTGATTGATGGTTTGGTTGGGTATGTAATTTTAGGTTGGGAATAATGTTTTCTTGGAATTTTGAAGGCATTGCTCCAAGGACTTATTACTTTCAAGGCTGCTGTGGAGTCCAGCATCTTTATGATTCCCAGTTCTTTATTATGACCCCCCACCCCACCCCCTGGTCTCTGGAAGCTTTTGGAATCTTCTTATTGGAAGCTTTTGGAATCTTCTTATTTCTGGAGTTCTAAAATTTTATATTTCTTGGTATTCTTACATGCCTGTCATTCATTTTATTGGCCATGTGGTGGACTTTTCCAAACCAGAAAATGCATGTTCTGAAGTCCCCTGTGTTCTCTTTTTGGAATACCTATTAGTCGGATGTCATACCCTGTGGGACTGATCCTCGAATTTTCCTTTTTCTCTCCCATATCTCTGTTTTGTAGTCTTTTTATCCTACTTTCTAAGGGATTTTGTTAACTTTATTTTTCACCTCTTTTATTGGATTCTTTATTAATCCTACAATTTTTTTTTTTATTTCTAAAAGCTTAATTCTTCTTTGAAGCTTGCTTTTTATGGTATCACATTGCTTCATTTTCTCTTATTTCTCTGAGAGTGTTACTTACATTTTTTGGTTGATGAAGTTTTTTTCTCACATCCTATTTGTTTCATATTTGAAGTGTGGGCACACAGGTATTCCCTTGCATGTTAGAGGCTTTCTTCTAGTATCCAGAGAACCCTGGCTCTGCTTAAATGAAAGATCCATACACTTGAAGGGGCGGGGGGTGGGGGGTGATGGTTGGAAGCTCTGTGTGCATGGGTGGGGCTTGTAACCTGGGGCTTCTCTCTACTATAATTCGTGTCTATAGGGTCTGTTCTCATGCCTGGGAAGTTGGCTCTGGGAAGAGGGTGGGATCTCACTGATCAGGCTTTGACTCAGTCCCCCTGTTTTTAGTAGGGTGCCTCATCCCTGTCCTCAGCTGTGCTTTAGAGTCAGCTCTTCTAGAGAGGAAATTTCCAGTCTCCTGCCTGGATATGCAGGGTAGAGAAGAAGATATGGGGACCTAACTGTTCTTTATATAGATTTTCAACTGGTTCTCCTTCCTTCTCTGAGGTCACCTGGACCTAATTTCCTATTGACTCCTCACTCCACAGGCTTGAATTTCAGCTTTGTTTGGATTCTTTTGTTAGTTCCCATTTGTTCATCTGTTTTCTGGCTTCGAGGATTTTGTGGCATGTCTGGTGTACTTCTTGTCCCCTCTCATTATTAATTGTCTTCATGCATTTATTTCATATTTTTATATTTATATCCATTTCTGTATACATTCTTTTAGTGTCATTTTAGTACAGTTTCAAAAGGTGTGGGAGGAAAAGGCATGTGTTCAGTGTGCCATGGTTAATGGAAGTATCCAGTGCAGGCTCTGCTTTAGATTGGCCAAAACCAATTTTTTTTCCCTTTACACATTTGTGGGATATTTATATATTTTCTGATGCACAGTAATTCCTATTAAACTGTCTTTTAAAAATATTTTCTAATTTTTACGTATGTTCATTTAACACTGAAGATTTAATATCTGTTTCTATAAGTAGAAAATCTGACCACCCACTGGATAGTTTAAAGGAGTAATTACCATTCTCATTGAGCTACTTACTTATTTTTAAAAACTTTTGAGATAATTGTCGATTCATAGGAAGTTGTAAAAATAGTACAGAGATGTCCTTTGTGCCCAGTTTATCCCAGTGGTAGTGTCTTTACATGGCTGTTACAATATCAAAATCAGGAAATTGATATTGGTACAATCCTCAGTAGTTTTTAAAAGACATTCTTTTACATTTCATATTGGGCAGAAAGTTTACATTGCAAATATATGTGAGACCCATGTGAAACTATTTTGTCTTTCAGCAATTTTTCCAGCTAGTCAAATTACGAAAGCTTGGACTTAGTGATAATGAAATTCAGCGGCTCCCTCCAGAAATAGCAAACTTCATGCAGCTGGTGGAACTTGATGTGTCTCGAAATGGTAAGAAAAAGATTCCACTTGAATTGTCCATTTGTCTCTTCTGGTGCTGCGGGCGATTGTGAGTAAATATAGCTGGATAAATGCTGTTGGAGGTGCTTTTTCTGATGGATATGGGGAAGCTATGTATAAATTTGGGGATGAAATTAATTTAAGCCATTATTGAATGGTTTAATCAGCTTGCAGGTATTTACCAGAAATATTTCATAACACAGTTTTTAGGTGATGATTTTCTCAAAGTAGGTTCAGTCTGATTCAGAGAGTTGGAGAGGGGACTGGGAAGTCATATAACCCAGCCCCCTCATTTTACTGCATGTGACTTTGAGAGCTAATGGTGTGGTCATTTGTCCAGTGCTGGGAGGCTGCTGAAGTGAGGGGCAGCCTTCCTGGGGATAGTTTGATTCCTCCGTCTGTGGTTCAGTTGCTTGGTATGCTCCTCTAAGAATCTGTCTCCCGATAGTGAACAGAGCAGCTTGTTGTCCGGGCATCTCTGTCAGTTTAATTATTTCTTTTCTTTTTTTTTTTTAAAGATTTTATTTATTTATTTGAGAGAGAGAGAATGAGAGACAGAGAGCATGAGAGGGAGGAGGGTCAGAAGGAGAAGCAGACTCCCTGCCGAGCAGGGAGCCCGATGCGGGACTCAATCCCGGGACTCCAGGATCATGACCTGAGCCGAAGGCAGTCGCTTAACCAACTGAGCCACCCAGGCGCCCAAGTTTAATTATTTCTAATTAGGCCACTGGTGGTTCTGCCCACTTGAGTTTGTGTGGTGTGTTTGTGAGTTTATTTTGATT
This sequence comes from Mirounga leonina, assembly GCF_011800145.1. Taxonomy (NCBI): domain Eukaryota; kingdom Metazoa; phylum Chordata; class Mammalia; order Carnivora; family Phocidae; genus Mirounga; species Mirounga leonina. Next base: position 19,573,965 of record NW_023270807.1, read on the forward strand.
TCCAGATTTCACTAGAATGATGAAGTGCTTCCTATTTATAAAAATGATGATCCTTTTCCTTCTCTCCATTATTACATACCTGTTTTGTGTTTTGTTTTTGCTTTCCTGCAAAAATCTACAAGTTTCTTCTCAGTGAACCTCAGGTCTGGATCTTGCATTCTCATGTCTTCCACAGAAACTGCAAGGCTCAGATACAGAATTTTTTGGTGGGTCACTGTTATAAGACAGCGGTGATAATCAGTATTTGATTGAAAATGTGGTGGAGGAAAAATGATTTTACCCCCTACTTTTAACAGCTGTGAAGTTTCTGTCATCTACCAGATCCTATGAACTGGAAATGGTCTTTAGACCAGGCTCTATGTTCTTGACATAGGGTCTACTTTTATTTTTCTTGAGAATTATTTCTTAGTTTGAAGGTAATGCAAAAAGTGAAAAAAATTATTATTTTTTAAGATAAAAAATAAATTCATTTATTTAGTGCATTTTGGAGTGGCTTATTTGGTTGCAGAGGACCCAGATCTGTTTAGGTAGAGGGTATTCGATTGTAAGGACGCGGCTGGAGCTAACATTTCAAAAGCATTGGCTGGGAGCTGGCATCTGACACCACCTTCGGAGTTTCGTGGCCTCTCTCTGTCTTACAGCGTGTCTGCTTCTGCTGGTCTGTGCTCTGTTCTTCCCTCCCTGCTGATCTGCTGTCCTGGAACTGACCTCTCCAGGCCCAAGTGGTTGTGGTCTCTTTCCATGCACTTTTTGGCTTCTGCCCCTGCTGTGGCATCTATTTGCTAGTGACAGATTTCTAAGTGAGGAATGGTTGACCCAGCTCATCTTTTTAAGACAAATATAAACCATAAACTCCAGGTCCCTGGACACTCTAGGAATCGGCTGCCACAGGACAGGGGTGGCGAGCAATGCAAAGCTTAGCCCTGCCCCTCAGCACAGATGCGGCGGCTTCCCTTACACCGGAGTGTGGCATGGGACAGGCGTCTGAGGCCAGAATCGCCACTAAGGCTATCCTATGTCGCATTTATCTAAAGTATATATCACTGAAACTGCTCTCCCTTGTCGCAGCAGTTATCTCCGTTATAAAGAGTAGCTGGCTATTAATTCTGTAAGGAAGCAGTGACTTAGGAAAACGGTCACTGAGATCACACGATCTGAAGAAATAGAAGAGCAATTTTGAAATTGGCATTAGAAGGGAAAATAAGCAGGAGCCCGAAATCCTTGAGAAGGAGGAGAAGTACTGGCTTTAATTATTTGGGAGAGGGGACACATAGAGCGTGAAGATGCCCAGTGTGATGTGACCGGGCGCTCTGTGGACAGTTGCCGTTGGCAGCTCCCCGGTTTACCACTTCTCACATCAGCAATTTCTTGCCAAACATTCTGCTACATGCTTCCTCCCATGTGTCCCTTTATACCTTCCAGCGTGTTGATGAAAGAAATTAAGCTTTCATCGAAGTCAGTTGTCAGGACACAAAATGTTTCCTTTCCTTCTGCAGGTGTTGGGAGTTTTGTGAAGGATCCTGCAGATCCTGTCACCTTCTTATCAGGCTCATTTAGAAATGCCGAGGGGAGTCAACTGCCCCCTTCCCCTAGTGGTTAGTGCCTTACTCTGGCTCAGTAGCACGGATGTGTGTGTGTATGTGTGTGTGGTGTGTGTGTGCGCGTATGGTATGTATGTGGTGTATTGTGAGTGTGTGTTGTCTGTGGGTGTGGTGTATGTGGACAGAGCAGAACAAGGTCATCATTTAGTTTAACCAACAGGAACATGGGTCTTGAGCTATTTCCAGGTCAGGCAAATCTCACTGTTCCATCTCATTATTATTATTATTATTATTATTTTTGCAGATAAAATCACATTAATGTGAATTTCCTAGGCAACTGAGTAGGTAAATAAAAGTTGCAACGTCTCTAGCCTGAGAAGCATTGTGAAAACCACTAGTTTGTATGGATACAGGCATTTGTGAGGGTTTGGGCTTATGTCTGGAGGCCTGTTGGAGCCTCTGGTTTTCTGTTGCTCCTGCTGAGAGGCTGCTCCTCCATGATCAGAGAGTCTGTTCTTTTGAGTCCCTGCCCAGTCCCTGAGTAGTAGCAGATCCACAGCCAGGGCTGTCTCTGTCATGGTAGGACCTTTATTGGCTTCCTCAATTCCTGATTTTCCAGAGAGCATTGCTTGACCATGGAGGAGGAAGGCAAGGTGTTAATACCAGGCCACTCAAGTCATAGGATTAATGCTTGTCAAACCTGAACATGCAATGAATTACCATAGGATTTTGTTAAAATATGGATTCTGATGCAGTAAGTCTGGAGAAGGGCTTCAGATTTTGCATTGCTAAGAAGCCCACAGAGGCTGCCATCCCTGTTGATCCCACCGAACATGCCAGGTAGCAAGATCTGAGCCATCGCTACCCACAAACTCACTACTAATGTTCCTTCAGCAGCTTCATGTGGTTATGAGTATGGACTTTGCTCAGCTCCCAGCAGTCCTGCACCTTCTCACATGGAAGGTAGGAAACCTTCAGGATATTGCTGGTTAAAGGGTAAGATGCTATTACTGACCTCAGCTCAAGTTGGCTTTCATTCCAGGAGCAAAATTAGACCTGTCCTGGTGTTCCCTAGCTCAAGTGAGGGAGAAAAGACAAGTTTTGTGTTTGTTTCCAGAAAAATCTATCAATGAGGAGGGGAGAAGTTTTTACAGGCTCATGTCCTACACCAAGAGGAACCGCCAAGACCTCCAAACCCTGACTTTTGTGGCTTTGTTTTCTGCTATTTCAGGCACAAAGTCAAGGGGATCATGTGTCGTATTAGAAAGAACAGTGAGCTTAGGAAGAAAGAGAGTGGTGCTTGGAGGTTATGTATAGGTAAAAGGAGAGAGGCTTGGGATGAGCACTGTTTTGCCGCCAAAGTGACTGGACGTGCTTGGCAGGCAGGACTCTGGGTGGAAGCCCTGGCTTTGCTTCTCAGCACCAGGCCAGCTATGGACAGGCCTCTCCTGACAGCGTTGGGCCGTATCCTAGGGAGGAGGGGGGCAAGGCTTCGCTTCCTACAGACCCAGAGAGAGGCAGGGAAAGTGGCAGATTTCTCATGTTCTGACAGTGGATTAGTTTTTTAATCAGGCAAATAGCTAAAATAAACTTGGAATTAAAAAAACGAGGTGTTTCCCGTGAACACAGATTAAAAGCTGCCTGGAGTGTATAAAATTGGTATCTGAATATAGTGTTAAAATGCCTGAAGAAACCATACGGCCCTGAATTAAGCTCTGAAGCAGTTTTCTGTGGTAAAATGCAAATACTTTAATGCCTGGACTCTGTGTCCGTTTTCTCTGCTCACTGATTTTTAGCTCTTTGAGGGAAACGACCTCCGGATACGTAAGAAAGGTATTAATTACCCCACAGCACTATCTTGCTGTCCAAGAATCTCAGGCAGACTCTGTTAATGCATCATGCTTCCTGCCTGAAGGGTTAGTAATTTGAATTTTATAGCCTATGCTGTAATTTGACTTACATCACAGTACTGTCTCATTATCCATTTAGTTCAGTTTTCCCCAAAGTGCAAGGCATACACCACTGGTACTGCTAGAGATGATTTTAAGTGGAGCCACGAAACAGCCGTTTTTAATGAGTCATGTTGAGAAAGTTACCATTTAAAAAAAAATATTCCTTTTGGTTTGCCTTCTGTGGAATTTAATAACACTATATTATATTTAGCGTTATATTTGTCTACTCTATTTGGGGGCAGTAGTTTTTATTCATGTTAGTGACTTAAAGCAATTTGCTTCTTTAAACATAAATCTCACTCAGCTTTGAAGAGGGGGATTTAGAAGCATGAGGTAACTACTAGAGAACACAGGTGTTATACGAGTAGGGACCAGCATTGTGAAGGACAGGGATGGCTGGTGTGGACAGATCCCACGGCTTAGTATGAGCATCTCATTCCAGAGAGCCTATGAATTTATCTCACTTATGGGGCAGATAATACCGCATACAGAAAAACATGGCCAGAGACCGCACACCCTGGCTAAGTGCTTTGCAGACTCGAAGAAACTAAAGGATTGTTTTAGTACAAATCGTCACGAGCACCAGGACAACACTTCAGAGTGGATGGACCGCCTGTCTACCAGCAGGGTCATCGTCCCACAAAGTCTAGAGGTTAGACATTGATTAAATGCATGGGTTAGCTGTCCTCTGTCCAGCCGCAAGATGCTGATCACTGTCTGTGGTCTGTGGCTATGGGTTTGTTTAATGAAATCCAAAGCCAGTTTTGAAGCCTACTGAAATGACCTTGTATAACATCAAGTCTTGGTGCTTCTGAGTGCCCTGAAAAAAGCTCTTTCTGCCAAGCAATAAATCCAGTGTGCCTAAAAGTCTTCCTACTTAATTAGGAACAGTTAGCCTTTTTTTTTTTTTTTTTTTTTTTTGGTAATAACTACATACACCCACACCACAAGTGTGGCAGAAGCCAGCTTCTACCCATGCAGACTTCAGACTTGCCACAGTCAAGCCATTGATTTCTCGTTTCTCAGGGCCTAATTCTGGCCTAAGTTTAGCACGCTGTTTAACGTCCTGCTCCAGCGGCTGGACTTAATATTACAGTAGGTGAGTTTTCTTGTCACCAGCACTGTTGAAGTATTGCAGGAGACATCCCACAAAGGGAAGCCCCATGGGCCGCTCTGCCTCGTGTCTGGAGAGCAGGACACTTTGCAACCCAGAGCCTGCTGTCTCACCTTTGCAAGAACTGCCACTTTCCCATCATGAGCCCTTTCTCTGTCTTAGCTTGTACCTTCACTTTTGTTAAGAAGGGTTAATATGGGGGCACCTGGGTGGCTCAGATGGTTAAGCATCTGCCTTCGGCTCAGGTCATGATCTCAGGGTCCTGGGATCGAGTCCCGCATTGGGTTCCCTGCTCAGTGCAGAGCCTGCTTCTCCCTCTCCCTCTGCCACTCCCTCTGCTTGTGCTCTTCTGTCTATCTCTCTGTCAAATAAATAAATAAAATCTTTAAAAAAAAAAAAAAAAAAGAAGGGTTAATATGGAAAAAATAGAATTGCCTTTTCCTCATGTTTTAATTTCAGATAATTATTATTTTTAAAGCAGAGGTGGAAAGAAATTAGACTTATGTTGTATTTCTAATCACCTTAACATGCTACAAAGAGGGTTTTTTTTTTTTTTTTTTTTTTTTTTAGGGAGTTGAAATGTGAAAATGGTATAGAAACCATTTCAAACACTGAAAAAGTTGAAATAAACTGTACAAACAGGTCCCTCCCCCCTCTTTTGGATGGTAAAGAAACATCAATGATATTTTAGCTAATAAAACTGAACATCACAATTTAATGTTACAAATTGTTAAATCAGAAGGGAAATTCTTAGAACATAGCCTTTGCTCAAAATGTTTTTGGAGCTCTTTCAGATTTGTAGTGTATGATTTTGCATATCCTCAGACTAGTAGTTTTACTTTTTAGAGTGGATTGGTTTTTAAAAACAGCCAAACATTTTTTAATGCCAGCTTAGGCATTTAATGCCAACTTAGGCAACAAAGCAGGACACTGACAATCTTACGTTACTCCGGATCTGCTTCAGATAGCAGTTTCGAAAGGGTTCCATAAAACTTCTGATAAATGGAAACAGCTCTGAAAACCATGTATTAACTACCAAAGGGCAGGCATACCTTTAAATGTGTTCTCCAGTATATCTGTTTTTAGAATACAAAGACAGGGCTTAGAAGTTCATGACCACATATCTTCTAAGAATCCAGTATGGCTACAGACAAATTTTTTTAACATTTCTCTTTCAGTATTAGCTGCCTTAAAAAAAAAAAAATCTAAGCTTGCTAAATAAACTCTTATGGAGATATGCTGCACAGTGATTCCACTAGTGAAATAAAGTCTGAATATTATGCATTTTTATTTTCAGATAATCTACAGAAATTAAACCTTTGATTCTATAGATCCCTTTTGATGGCCATATTTGACACTTTTTACATTTTTTTCTTAGCCTTTCTCCCAAATATCTGAATCCTTTTTCCTGTCATCTAGAAGGGTCTCCCTAGGTTGCTTGTCTTGTACTTGCTTTGTCAGAATGTATAGAAGAGTAAACTATGGCTATTTATTATGGTAATATGGCTTAATTCCCCATTACCAGAAAAGTTGTGACTTTTGTGAAAAGTTGTAGGTTTACATAACTTTCTCTCTCTCTTTTTTTTTTTTTTAATTAGCAGGTTTATAATAGAGATGGTAACCTTCAAACTTGGGAATAACACCTCTGAATATATTTTTTAGGTCAACAAGCTCTTTGGTTAGTTTGAGGTTCTCTAAATTCTTTGCCTCCCTCCCTCGTTCCTGCCCACTTCATTCATTCACTTGGTCTCTAAATGCTGTGCTCTGTGTTAGATGCCAAATTTTCCAAAAACAATGGTGGATTTACATAGAGCTAAGTTTGGCAAAGTTAGAGAAACAAAAATAATTGTGTTTTTTTTTTTTTTAAACTGGTTTCTCCTGAAATAAAACAAAACTGTAACGTGGGGTGACAGTTTCTATTCATTTTTTAATTAGGCAATTTAGGTAGGCATCACTTTGACAGTTTCCAGCTCTGAAAGTGATTGTAAGTGAGCAACCATATTGCTTCATTTTGATTTTGAGGTCACCTACTTTGTCATGTGAATCTACCTTGAGCCAAGTGATGCTGAGCCCCTAGGCGGCTAAAGGCTGGATGGCATCTCTTCGTCGGGATGGTGACAGAGACATGCTTCCATGAATGCAAATGATTCTCTGAGCTTATTAAGCTGGAAAAGACCCAACTTAGAAAGGGATGAAGGATCCAAGAAGGAGAAAGTGATTGAGGAGCAATACTGAGAACTGCAGCTTGAGGATTATATAGAAATGATTTGGTTTTTAAATTATCTTTATAAGTGTTGAATAAATCTTTAACCTAACATATCTGCTCAAAGTTAATGATGAATTATGATTCTGAATTATTTTTCGGTTTGAAAAAGCCTTGGACCCTGGCCTCTTATTTTTTATGCTTACAGTTACCAACTATAGCCCATAATAATAATTGTTATTTTTTTACTTTAAGTAAAATTTATTGAGCACCTACTATATTTGTGTGAGGCTCTTTGTCTTATTCTTCCATCCCTTAAGGAGGTAAATCTACAGGCACAACGGACTTATGTGAGTAACTGCACCTAACAGCTGTTACACTGTTACATAAATAAAGTGCTGGGACAGGCAGAGCCATGTCAGTAACTATAACTGATTTGAAAGAAGCTTGAAGGAAGAATAGGGCTCTTTTGGTTTGAGGTTAAAATCAGGCAGTCTTTAAAAATTCTCATTAAATTTTAGTTGTAAATTTGGAGGGAGTTAATAATGAATGGATCCTCAGCCTAGTGTCATTGTTATTGTTGGAGATTTTTTTCAAATGCTTCTTATAGATTTACAAAGTCAACAATATCATTAAAAATGCAAATATCTCAGTGCTTGTCTTTTAGATATTCACTGAAAATTATAAGATTTATCAAAAATCAAAGAAGCATCCAGTGCGTAAGAATAAGAACTGAAACTATATGAGTTGTCATGGGATTCTTTCTCTTTTTATTGCATAACTGACTATTACTGTGTTGTAAAGGATTTGTTCTGTCAGGTGAAATGCTAAGCTCTGTGCAGTTGTCAAGATAGACTATCAATTTAAAGAAAAAAAAAAAAGCCAAAAACTCAAGTGCTCAACTTTGTTACTGCTCAACTTACAGTCCAGTGTGTATGTGTATTTCGGGAGCAGAGTGGGTGGGCAGAGACTAGGGAGGTAGGTAGTAAGAGGCCCTATACAGTCAAGAATCCAGGCTGCTGCTTGTAATGTTACATCTTCACTCAACTAGTAGCCTCCACGGTCCTTGTGGGAGGGGGAGAAATTGGAGGATTGTGCGTGGGCAATTTTATTTTAAAGGTTTATGTATGTATTTGAGAGAGAGAGCCCGAATGCAGGGTGAGAGGGGCAGGGAGAGAGAATCCCCAGCAGACTCCCTGCTGAGTGTGGAGCCTGACTCCAGGTTCGATCTCACGACCCTGAGATCATGACCTGAGCCGAAATCAAGAGTCAGACACTTAACCAACTGAGCCACCCAGGCGCCCCTGCATGGGTAGTTTTTATGGGTCATGTCGAGAAGTGCTGTACATCATTTCCACCCACGTTCTACTGGCCAATTTTATGTGCCCAGCTTAACTGAAAGACGCTGGGAAATGCAGTTAGATACTTGTATAGGAAGAGAAACCTCGCTGTTGGTAAGCACTAGCAGCATCTGCCACAACTGGCAAATATTTGAATGCTGGAATTGTATGATTTTTATGTCACTGATCACATGCTGCCCTAGTAAACGCACACACACACATACACACACATGCGGAAGATTCTGTGGCACTGTCCCAACCTCCCAGTGAGTGATTCATTTATAGGAAATTTAGATACATGTCCATAGGAGGATGAGGTAGCCTGCCTTCCCACATCTGCACAAAAATTTTTAAACCCAGGCATAGATGAACATGATTGATAGCCACTGATCCTAATAATTAGCATAAAACCTATGCAAGTATGTTTTTTAATTTGAATTTTTAGAAACTAAAATATATTTTGAAAATTAGAATTTTATATTTGGGGAATGTTTAAAGCATTTGCTCTAGGCAAAATGAAAGGTTTTCAAGCCAGGAATCACCATCTCCAACAAGTTACTTAACCTCTCTATGCCTCAGTTTCTTCATCTGTCAAGTGGAGGTTATAATAGCACCGACTTCATAGAAGTGCTGTCACCCTTAAAAGAGGCTGATGTAAAGTGCGTGGAACAGTGCCTTGTGCATAACGAGCACACAGTGTTAGCTGCTGTAATTAATCCCCTCATCGTCTTCATGTTGGGCCACGGAGATCTGAACCAGCACTGTGAGATTAAGAAGGCAGGGCAGGGGTGAGGACACCACAAGTTTGAAGGCTGGAGTGGTACAGGTGAGGCAGGTGAGGGAGGTTCCCGCCTGCGGTGCCGTCTAGACGCTGGCTACCAAGGGCAGGCACTTGTGTTTTGTCTCACGCGCACGCTGCCCTGTGAGATGGGTGGAAGCACCTCAGGGTGAACGAGGAGCAAACTGAGGCTTGAAGAAGTTGGGATGTGCCCCAAATCAGACTCCTGTGTATGGTGGGGCTGAGGTAAGAAACCCAGAGGAGCGACCCTGCTAATTATTGAAGGTGGTCAAGGTAGGGCTGTTAGTTTCAGGGGATGTTAGGGAAAGGATGTAGACAATATTATGAGTAGGTACTCCCCAGATTCAGAGATAAAAACAGGGAAAAATCGTTTGAAGACATTTAAACTCCTAGAAATCTACATAGTAAATGAATTCAGTTGCCTGTAGAACTGGCCCACCGTAAGGGGTGCTTTGTAAATCTTCTTTGGCCAGAAATGGAACAGCATCTAATGAAAGATGTGGGGCTTTTTCTCAATAAGCTGTGATGTCACATCTCTAAGGTAATTATACTGTTTTGGCAAAAGCTCGCAATCACATAAGATTGGTGCCTTGCTAGGAGTGTAGAACAAGGAAAGCCCCAAACTAACACTGGGTAGGATTTTTACCTTTGAAAGAAAAGAGCTTAGACGAAAGGAATGTCCCTTGGAAGCAGGTGTAGCTCTCCATTATTAAGAATCAATAATAGCGTAACAGAAAGACATATTATTGGAAAACCAAGAGAACTGGGTGAATCTCTGTTATCAGAATATTTACTGGGTGCTAGTTCTGTAGCAGCTAGAAGGCTGAGCACTTCCTGTGTATCATCTCCTATAGTATCTCATTTAATCTTCGGATCAGCTCTAAGAAGTGCACTTGTATCCTCTTTTTACAGACGGGAAAATGGAGTCTCATTAATAAGCCATGGGAATGTAATATTTGGCACAGTTACTATAGGTAGTAACCCTGTACTACATATTTGAAAGTTGCTTAGAGTCATCTTAAAAGTTCTCACAAGAAAAAACAAAACCAAAAAACTAGAAACCTTGTGACTATGTTCTCACCACGGGAGTTCTCATCACGAGAAAAAAGACTTGTGACAGATGTTAACTAGACTTATCGTGGTGATCATTTCACAGTATGTACAGATACTGAATCATCATGCTGCATATTTGAAACTTAAGTAAGGTTATACATCAATTATACCTCAATCAAAACAAAACGAGTCTTAGATTAAACACTTTTTCTTGGGCACATGGCTAATGAGTGGTAGAACTGGCATTTGATCCCAGGCTTGTTAGACTCCAAAATCACAGTTCTGTCTCCCCAGTGTAAAAATTTTATATCCCACTGCTGAGAAATAATCATCAGTAGTGTTTTTAAATGTATTTTATTTATCTTCTTTTCCCTTTTATTACCGGTTTCACAAAATCAGGATTATGCAGCACAGGTATCTTACTTTTATTCACTTATTATGGGTTGTGAACGTTTCCCATCTCATTGTTGTTAAATACTGAAGTGTTTTAAAAGGCAGATTAATTAATAACTCCTACCTTCTTTTTTTTTTTTTTAAGATTTTATTTATTTATTCATGAGAGACAGAGAGAGAGAGAGACAGAGGCAGAGGGAGAAGCAGGCTCCCCGCGGAGCAGGGAGCCCGATGCAGAACTCGATCCCAGGACCCTGGGATCATGACCTGAGCCGAAGGCAGACGCTTAACCGACTGAGCCACCCAGGCGTCCCTAACTCCTGCCTTCTTATCTTCCTGGAGAAAACATGAACAGATCTGTAACTTTAACACAACAGGAAGCTGTAGGTTTCAAAGGTAGGATTGGTGTTAGGTAAGTAACTGACAGGACAGGGCAGGGGAATTTCCAGACAGATGAGCCGAACAGACAGGAGGAGGAGGTGAATAAGCAGTTTAGAAGTTTCTACCTGATTTGGGATTTTTGTGTTGAAAGAAGTCAGGGAGGCCCAGGTAGCTCCTACGGCCATGTAGTTACAGAGGTACATACGGAAACAATGTGGGCAGAAGCAGACCAAGCATACGTGCTCACCTGCTTTTAAGGTACTGTGAAGCAGTTAGTTCTCTATTTACCTAACATATACTTTGCTTGTGAAGGTGCTTGGTGCAAGTACCATTACACGTTAAAAGTTGATATCTTGAAGTATTTAACCTTGTCGTTCCACTTTTGTTTGATGGTTTTGTGAGGTATTAAAGAATAGGCCTTATTCCATTCACCTGGGCTGGTGAGCAGTGGGTCAAGATGAACAAATTAGACAAAAGTGGGAGGACCGAGCACTGGTAACTTGACATATGTCCAAAACAAAGGCAGCCCAGAGCCGGGAGGGATTGCTGAGTTAACACCAGAGGGGCCGAGGGGACTGAGCTGTCGCGGGGGAGGCAGCTCACCGCTGGAGGGGACTGAGAGGGTCACTGGCATCTCTCCTTTCCTCAGCTGACTATTTGCATAGCGGCCTCTGTTTAACTGACTAGGACTGAAGAGCCACAGCATGGCAAGGGCCTGGGCCAGCCTGAAGTTAGGCATAAGTTGAGTCAAATGCCATGGGCGTGTGCTTTATCACAATTACAGGGAGCACCTTTGCATCAGGAAGTCACAACTCGCTCTATGCCTCCTGACACACCTTTTAAATCATCAGTCTCTTCAGGGCCTTTGCACATTGGCAGTTAGAGAGAACAGGTGTCTGTTGCTGTTCCTTTACATTAAGGTCCCTGCCTTTGGCTTTTGTCATGGACTGGTCAGCCTTCAGCTTTGACTAATTGGAGCATGGCAGAGAGATCTCCTCCCTGTAGCTGCTTGGCATTTTCTTAGCAGATGCTTTGGTCCTCTGGAGCCCTTTCCTGCTGCCAATTGAATTTAATCTTATCTCCAAAATCCCTTTTTTACTTTAAGTAAATCCCTTCCAGACTCTCCCGGCCCTGTTACCGACTCTTCTGACCTTCCTTAGGGACCCATATGGGAAGAGATAAGCTCAAAGAAATGTTCTAAATAAAGGCATCAGATTTCATTATGAAAAGCACAACAAGCACTCGTGAAGTCTTGGCTAGAATGTTTGTTTCACTGAGATGAGGTAGGTTGGAGCAAGAACAGAATTTTAGAATAAGTTTTAGTCACTTCTTGAATTTTTAACCAGCACCAGGTATGTAAGTTACGTGCTGGGAGCGAGAGATAGCAAGTCGGTTTAGTGATGGCTCTCAAGGGATTTAGGGTACAAGAGTGGAGGGACCAAGTCCATCTGTGATACCAGGACTATGTGGAAAATCTCAGAGGATGCCTGAAGGAGTCTAGGGAGGGAGGGTCTTGATCATTCTGATCATTCCTGGGGAAGGGGATATGAAGAAGGATTCCCCCTGGGAAGGATGTCCCTCAAGCTCTGAGGAACAAGTAGCAGGTAGAGATAAAGTACAGGAAGGATATTTCTGGGCAGACGAAATGGCACGAGTGTGTGTCTGAGGGTTTGAAATAGCCTGATGAATTTGGGAAATGCAAGGTATTACTGGAGTGCATGGCAGTGAAATCATGAAGGTTCTGTATGCATGGCTAAGGAATGTTTTCTTGAAAGCTGTGGGGAGCTGTGAAATGGTTTCCAGGAGGGGAGTGGCTCACATCTCACCCTGGCACTAGCAGGAACATGGAGTTGATGGAGAGCAGCCTGGATACAGAAGGCCAAGGGAAAGACCAGATAGGGGAACAGGAGAAAATGAGGTACCAGACCAGGGGTGCGGGTGACAAGTGGGAAGATTGCTGGATGTGGAGGGGTAGGGTGAGGGAGAGGATGAATTCTCACTTCCCAGTGCAGAAGAGATGGGAGACATTAAAGAGAGCTCAGGCCTGGAGGGGAAAGATGAGTGTATTTGTGGGCATGTGGAGGGTGAAATGCTTTGCGATATCTAAATGGAGGTGGTTCAGTAGGCAGCTGAGTGTAAGGGTCTGAGGCTCGGGGGAGAAATTTGAGCAGGAGATAAATGTTTGGGGGTCATTCATGTGTAGGTGATGGTTGAAGCTACGGGCATGAATGAGGTCACTCCCAGAGAGAGGGAGGATGTGGTGTTGGAAGGGGGGATGAGCATGCAGAATATTAGTTTCAGGGAAAGCAGAGGAAGAGGGCCCCCTCTAAGATTCTGAGAAGGAACAGCAGAAGGATTCATCAGCACCGTTGTAGAAAAGGCCCAGCAGGAGAGTGGCGAGCGGTGTCATCACATTAAGTGTCATAGAGGGGATTGAGCTTGTGGGATGGAGCTAAAGCTTGCAGATGAATGGATGGAGTTGTCGTCATGGCTGAAGCTATAGGCACAGGCTGTGGAACAGCGGCACCTTTGCAAGCACCCTCCTGAAAGGACTGATGAGACATGGGAGAGTCACAGGAGTTAACCAAAGGCAGGACCAAAGGCAGGGAGGCACATTCGGAAAGGCTGCAGGGTAAAATGGGGTGGAGCTGTCAATAAACATGGACTGAAAAGTTCCCATTGGTTTTGGCATCTGGGAGGTCATCTGTGACGACAAAAGCGATGTCAAAAGTGGTTTACAGTGCACATCGTTTGTTGTTTTATGCTTTTCCCCGGACTATGAGAGATCAGAGGAAGGCTTGAAAAACACCAACGATCACCATTTCCAGGAGGAAACAGCAGTAGTCACTGTTTCCTGCTGGATCTGCCAGTTCTCAGGGATGTGAGCGGTCATGATGGTGCTGTATGTCTTGGATAGCTAACTGTGATATAATTAATGGAGGAATTTCATAACCCTCTGGTTGTAATGTGGACATGTTTGGGAATGAGCTATGCAGGCTTTGCTGCTGCCAGAGAAGCAGATCGAGAAGGCAAAAGGTGGGGGTAACCGGCCACCGATACTCTTCTCCTGGAGTCGGGTCATTAACTAGGGCTAGGACCAGAGTGGACTCTGGACATTTTAAGCCTGGTTATTACCTATTAAGTATTGAAGACCACGGACAGAGTTCTCTCTGTCCAGGACCCTTTAATAATTGCATGTACCCTTGGTGTTTCCAGGTTTACTTCTCCTTACGACTTTTTAAAAAAAATTATAAAAGCAGTATACGGTCATTATAAAAACTCGATAGAGGCAAGTAAAGGGCAAGTCAGCAACCTTTCTACTTCCAGACTCTCCCGGCCCTGGCTGAGGTTGCCAGTGTTGGGTGTCACACAATATTGGGCTTATTTTTATGAAACCTCTCTCAGTCACTGGATTATGGATCACAGTGGACCAAGACTGTGCCTCTCGTATTCACCTTACTTTCTGCCACATAGGTGGTTCCTTAAATAAATGGTTAAAGGAACAAATGATGAAGGTATAAGTGAACAAATGAGTGAATCTCTTGGGCTTTAGCCCTTACAAGCATTGCTTCCATTCCTTCCATTGTAATTTCAGAGAGACACTGGCTGAGAGGAAAGCACCTATTTTTGTCACCTTTTGATTTGTAGGAGTGCTTATTATATGGATGGTAACTGCGTGACAAGGGACAGGGTCTGTAGTCCCTTTATCCAGCCTGAGGGTGCCGATTTCTTTGATTATGTGAATAAAGTTAATCTATTCAGAAACTGGTAGATGACTGTCAGGGGTGACAACCTTAGCACTTCCCATGGAGTTAGAAGGTGAGCTATTTATAATGAATTTTACGTTCTTAAAAAGGAGTACATCTGAACTTCTGCATTAAGTTCAAGCAGTTTGAAAACTTTTACTGTAAATCCTGGGTCAGGCAGTGGAGTGCTATCCCATAGATAGCAGCAAGAGGAATAATTCTGTCCAAGAGATGACAGGCCAGTGTTCTGAATGTATGGGCAAAACCGTACTTACAGGTTTGAAAGGGAAGATCAGAATGGCCTGCTGATCATCAGACCACAGAAGAAGGGGCTTTTAGGAATGGTGAGATCAAGTATTCCTCCTGTCTAGAAATTTAGACTTCAAATTATGGTCTTCATTCACTTGGAGTGGTGTTTCTCCAGGTGGGCTTGAGACTGCCTCCGTTAGAATCCTTGTTAAAATGGCGTATTTCCACCTTACATAAGGACTGCACAATCAGAATTTCCAGGGCAGGATCCCTGGAGTTTGCATTTTAATCTACAGGAAAACTCATATAAATTTAAATTGGAGCTAGGAGCCTAATAGAACCTGTTAGGCTCTTTTATGTTTCTTTTTAAGAAGTTAAATGCATTATAAATAGCATACCTTTTCTTCTGTCAGTTGCCAATTTGTAATTTTTAAGCCGTTAAGCTCTTTTTCTACCGTATTTCTTTGAATCATATAAACATGTTTTTGAGCCCTTTTCAGAATACCTTTTGCACTCTGTTTTCTAGTTTAACCTCTTTTTTTTTTTAAAGGGCTACTTTTGGAAAGGTATATTTGTAGTACCGGTAAGGAGAGGGATTTCTTAAAAATTTATTCTACTTAAAAATGGGAAGGAGGTGGTTCAGTTAGATTCAAACAGTCCCCCCTTTCCACCCTCTCCCCGTCTTCCACTAGACAACAAAACAGCTTTCCCTTGTTAGGTTGCTGTTTTATGTCCCCTTTGAGGCAACCCAACCCAGCCTTCAGCACACACAGTCTTTATATGTTGGCTCTGCTTCAATCTAAGAGCAGAAATAGCTTTATTATGGAGGTAAATTATGGATGGGAGCCACGAGTAATTGTCAGATACACACTAAAATGACCAGGGCCTCATCATTAGTGGTTCCTAATATGGCTGCATGCTAGGTTCAGCCCTTTTTAAAGTACTGCCCTAATCCCAGCCCAGGTCGATTTATTGGAATCTCAGGTGATGATTGGCCCCAGGTGGTTCTGGTATGCAGTCAGGACTGAGAACCAACTGAGTT
Source organism: Mirounga leonina (assembly GCF_011800145.1). Classification (NCBI taxonomy): domain Eukaryota; kingdom Metazoa; phylum Chordata; class Mammalia; order Carnivora; family Phocidae; genus Mirounga; species Mirounga leonina. The sequence continues at coordinate 19,589,778 of NW_023270807.1, forward strand.
AAATGCCTCAGTGTTTCTCAGAGGCAGCTTTAAGACCCTCTTTATCTGAATCTCCAGGAGTGTTGCATTAAAAAGGCAGATTCCTTCCCTGGACCCTAGACCTGGTGAAACAGTTGCTAGGAGGGGGGCCAACGCTATCACCAAGTAAGTGATCCCAGTGATTGTACTCTGAAATTGAGAATCCCCAGCCTCTGGGGCACTCAGTGGTTTTAGTTACCTGGGTTGGGATGTGCATCGGAAAGAGCTGGTGACAGTAGTTGAGAAGCCGTGTTTTGGCTAGTTTATTTGGGCCACATGGCTTCTCCCTGCCCTTCTGGAGAACTGCATTGTTCACTCCTAGCCCTGCACCCTCTCATCTATTCTGTGTGTTACCCAAAGTGATTTTAGGAGTCTGAATGACTCATTCTAGCCTGTGGTTGAGTCTGTCAGTTCACAAACACTGTGCATGGTGTGGGGGTGTGAGAAGAGAACACCAAGTTTAGTAGGTTGCTTATTTCAGTTGACAAGAGTCACAGATGCTCATGCAAAGATTAAGTATACTTAAAAAGGTAACATGAGGGGCGCCTGGGTGGTTCAGGTGTAAGCGTCTGCCTTCAGCTCAGGTCATGATCCCAGGGTCCTGGGATGGAGCCCCACATCGGGCTCCCTGCTCCATAGGAAGCCTGCTTCTCCCTCTCCCCCTGCTTGTGTTCCCTATCTCTCTTGTCTCTCTCTGTCAAATAAATAAAATATTTAAAAAAAAAGGTAACATGAGACAGGGGAGCAAGCCCATAGAATTCATGCAAAGGGAGGGGTCTGACCACAGGCCCTGATTTGCACTTCAGGGGAGGGAATCTCATGGTCCAGGGAAGATGGAGGAGACTGGGGGCAGAGATGAAGACTTAATTTTTTGGATCAAGAGCATTCATCCATTGGAAGACTTAGAATTTCCTTAGAGAATTTTGATGCATAAATACCAGGCATTGTAATTTTGTTCCTATTAAATGGGAATAATTAAAATAAGCTGCAGTTTTGAGTGAATGTTGAATGAATGGATGAATACAAATACTGTTTTTTTAGTTTTTTAATTTTTGGTATTTAGTTGCTGTTATCGAGAAGTTTAAGTAGGCAATATTCAGAATTTTGTTCTGGGAGGAGGGTAAGTAAAAAGAAATGCCAAACTGTCCACATGTTTTTATTCCTTTCCCATTATTCTATATGAAACCTAACATTCTGTAATTCTTCTTTACTTTTTGGTTGATTTGTTTTTATATTTGCACATTGGGATCTTGTGTCTCAAGACATATTTGTATTTGCTTAGCCAGAACTCTGCTGGGGAGGAAAAGCTGAGGCGTGAAGGTTATTTTGGTAATTGTGGCTGGAATTAGGTGAAACCTTCTGGGCTGGGAAAGTTTTTTGGCAGCACAGGTTACCAAGACTCTAAAATAAAACTTTGGCAAAGGTCCCTCTGGGGCGCTGTGCAGAGAGACCCACGTCCGCCTTTCTGCTCTGCGTTGTGCCTTCACAGACACGGGGAAGGCTGCTCAGGCAGGAATTAGGCCTTTGTCTACGAGGCTGACAGCCGCCTGGGTGAGTCTGTGGTGGTTGGAATAATATGATAAATGGGATGATGCCTTTGAAAAAAATTTCCATTTAGCATTTTTTTTCCCCCCTGCACACCCAGAGGAACAGCTGTGGCAGCAAATGCAGACTTGAATCATGCATTCATATTTAGTCTTGTTTGACAATCCCAGATATTTTTAAGCAGGATCGAGTCAGGCAACCAGCATTACAGCATTCAAACTGTCTTAATCAGCCAGACTGTTTGGCACACAAGAACCTTGTTTTACCCAAGTAGTAAATAATTCTCAGTGAAGCAATATGATGTACCGAGTGTGCCCAAAGTCTCACCATTCAGTATTTTACTACAGCTTGTCAGCATCCCTTTCTACATGCTTGTTCCGTTTATCACTAGTTGTTTATAACTTGTAGTGTTTGAATTCTGTGTTTGGCCAGGTCTCGATCGATGGTTTTTAGATATAATAAGGACCCTAACTTCAACATGACCCTCCCATTTTCCTTTTTGCCCTAATGCAGCATTGCCTGCTGCATGCATGGTTCATTTTTTTGCTGAGAATGTTTCATACTATGACTACTTGTTTCCTTCTTAAGAGCCTGGACCATGGGGTTTTGTCATTTGCCTCTGCTATGGATAAGTGGCTCTCATCCATTGAGTCGGCTCTCCATTTATGGGCCTTCCTTCTCCCAGGTTCCTCTCCCGTCCCTTCCTCATAGCCCTGGCTCTGAAGTCCACACTCTCCAGGCCTCCCCTCCCTCCCGGCACTGCCCTCCTTGTTGCCTTCTGGGCAAAGATGGGAATCCACAGCTTTCTCCACATCTGTTGCCTCCCTGCTCACTCCACAAATTTTCCAAACTACAACAAAAATCGAACCCGAGAACGCATTAACACGAACTTCTCCCTTGACCTTGGTATCTCCCTCAAGCTACAAACCCCTTTTCTCTCCCCCAGGCTTTTTGAAGGCATACTTCCCCAGGTTCTCAGGCTTAGATTTTTAATGGAGCGTTATAATTTTTTTTTAATGGGATTGTGACACAGGATTGCTAACTATTTTGATAAGGAAAACTATCAATGTCATTTTAGTAAAAGACAAAGAGGTTTCAACCCTCCAGGCAAGATATAATCTCTGATGAAACCGAGGACAACAGTCCTTTTAAATACATAAATTTGGCTTCATGATCAGAAAACCTTGTCACCTTCTCCCCAGTTGCCTTGTCTGCCGATTAGGAATACTGTGTCTCTCACTAGAATTTGGCCCCTACTGCTTTTATACTCCCCTTCTCTTTTTCCACAGAAGGCAGTGGATAACACTGGCTTCTCACTTTGTGCTTTGACTTCCCCTCATACCACCATGTGTGTATCCTTTTGAAGGTAACAGCAAATTCCTAATAGCCAAGTCTATCTCTTCCTTACCTGTTGGTTGTCACTTGGACCACCCCTTTTGGTGACACTCTGTGCTCCCTGACTTCTTAGCTCTGCCCCCACAGTTCTCTTCTGTCTGCCTGTTGGGTGCCCCCTGCCCATAACGGGAGGTTCATGCTTGCTTGCTTGCTTTCTTCTTGGACTGTGCACCTACCCCCACTTGCCTGTGAAATGCCTGCCAAGTGGTAGCTCAGAATTGCAGTCTTGTGTTTCTGCTTCCTCTTTCTCTCCATATTCATTGCCCCAGGCATCTCTTATTCCAGCATGTTTGGAGCTGATGGGATCTGACTGTCCAGATCCTCAACCGCTACTTCTGGGGCTTCCTCAGCCCTGAGGCAGATGGACTAGAAATTCAAAGCTCTGCTCTTCCTACAAGTCAGCAGAGCGATCTTGGACAATCTAGCTAATGTTCCGAAGCCTGCTTCTGCATCTGTTAATGGGACTACTGTCTGAGGATTTGTTGTCAGGATTAGAGATGATGCATGCAAAATGCCCTTTGCAGGACCTGGTATATTATAGGCCCTAAGGATGGCGGCTCTTCTTATTTGGAGACAGTCACGTGGAACAGCAGGAATTGGAGGGGAGGAGTTCTTCTTTTTCAGAGCCATAACTGTCACTTTTTCTGATCTTGAGCCTGTCCCCAGCTTTTTCTCTGAGTGTCTGACTTTCCACTTGTGGCTAAGATGGCAGTGACAACAGCTGTTAGGTGACTAATTTCAAAAGAGGCTCCTCTGAGTACCAGGCTGTCAGGTAGTAATTTCAGATCTTCATCGGAAGTAGCAGTACTGTGCTAGAAAATGTAAAGTGTCTGTATGGTTGAAAGGAGGGCTTCGTGTATGTGTGTGTATGTGCATGTGTGCATATGTCCATGCACCACCATGGCGGCCAGCTGGGCGTGTCCGCTCAGCACTGACCAGGGTGAGCCATGGCCCTCGTTTTCTTTTTTAAAAAACACTTATTTAAATTCAGTTAACACCTGTAGGTCACGTCTTACACATTTTCCCTTTGTAGACTAGAAATACAAATGTAATTAAACTCTGACGGGCAGTTGTTCATCTTGAACAAGTCTTGAAGTGGATTACTGAATGTCGGTGCAGAGTTTAGGCAAGGTTAGCCGTCTCTGATGTCCATGCGCATGCTTGTGAATTGTTGCATTCCTGTTAGGGTTACCTCTGTCCCCTATTTCTTTGCAGGGCAGTTCAAGGGTGGCTTTCTTTGTGATGGTCCCATTTGTTGATGCTGCATTATTTTTTCTTCGTCTCTGACTTGGTTTAACATCAGTGATGTCGTATTGAGGTACTGTCTTCAAATTCTTGACAGTTCATGCAGTTACATCATTCTTTGTCTAAGATTGGATACTAATAGTGGGCGCCTGGGTGGCTTAGTCGATTAAGTGTCTGCCTTCCTCTCAGGTCATGATCTCAGGGTCCTGGGATCGAGTCCCGTGTCAGGCTCCCTGCTCAACGGGGAGTCTGCTTCTCCCTCTGCTTCTACCCCCCACTTGTGCTTGCTCTCTCTCTCTCAAATAAATAAAACCTTTAAAAAAAAAAAGAAATTAAAAAAAAAAAGGCTGAATACTAATAACCAAGACATCTTTAAACACTCAGTTTTTTGTCTTTCAACAGAAGTTCTTGATGACATTTTTCCCCCTAGTCTAAGTGTCATGTTGGGGATGAGAGGAAGGCAAGAAAACACATGCCACAGACTCCACAAGTTGATATAAAAAGCGACCCACACTCAAAACCAGTCAGTGCCACTTGAGGAGAATTGCCTTTTTCTCCCCTCTCTCAGTCCTTTCCATTTCCTTACTTTTTACAAGTTATCCTGTATATTACCTCATTTTACCTCTCAGTGGCCCTGGTTGGTGGATGAGGCAGATAACCTGAACACCCCTTTTGTGAGGGACCCGAGGCTCAGAGCAGTGGACGTTTACCTATGTTAAGTGAGGATGCTGGCCCTGGGATCTCTCTTCTGATCCAGGCCCAGTGCGGTGAGTAAGGACGTATTGTTGAACGGCAGCCTGTTAAAGACCTACGCTGTGGAAGGCTAGGGAGCCTCTGCAGACATTGTAGAACTGACGCCTGAGCTAGTTAGTGAGGACACATCTAGGGGGAAGCAAGGTACTGAGTAAAGTTTATCGCTAATCGCCTTTGAGCAGAGTGCTTACAGAGAGAAGTGTTGGGCACTGTGGGAGGCCCAGTCTGTCTGAGGGGATTCAAGGAAAGTTTAATAGAAATTTTGTGACACTGTATTGCCTCTTTGTCAGTGGTGCTGATTAAATTCTTTCTCTTGCCTGGTGGGAGCTACATTAAGCAAGAAATAACGAGGAAACATTTTACTATTATGTTCTTAATCAAATACTATACTTAGTTTCAATACTGCGTCATAACCAAAAGTTGTTCAAGGTTAGCCATACCATAGGATTAAATTTAAAGCTTCTTCTTTGTTACTTCGGTATTTTTAATTACGTTATCTTGAAAATGGAGTATTTGGTTTTGTTTAATCAGAAGATTTCGGGAAGCAAAAAGTTTGAGGCTGTCCTAAGCTGTCAGATGGGATGGCACACTTCCATGGAGTTTCTCAAGATTCAGAGGCTCTGCTACACTTGGGGCCGTTAGGGTTGGGTTTTGCGGTTTCTCTTGACCTCACACATTCTTTCTAGAGACAAGACAGGTTTACGGTGAGGAGGACAGACTCTGCGGGGAGAAAGCCTAAGTTCAAAACCTGGCCCTCCTGCTTACTGGCCAGGCCCGTCCCCCCTGCCGTGCCTCCGTTCCTCATCCAGAGAATGGAGGCGATCCCAGGAGCCTTCCTAGTTATCATGAAGGCTTACGGGAGTTAATTTGTGCCAAGTGCAGATTCATGCATGACACTTTTTTAAGTGCTCAGTACAGGCTCCGCAGCCATGGCTGTTTTTTCAGTCAAGTTTCACAAAGGGTCCTCAGAGTGTAGCACGGCCGGAACCAGGGAAAGAGGCTGCCCCACACTTGGACCGAATCCAGGTCCCTGACCTTGCTAGCACCTTGTACTAACAAAGCTAACACAGCCGCCTTGCTGTGGAGCTAGTCGTGCTGAGGCAGTAAGTGTAGATGATTGCTTACAGAGCTCTTGCTCCACTTTCAAAGATAAAATTTCAGCTTACCCACTTGCCACGTAACAGGCCCAGAAGTTTAAAATGTTATTCTTTGCAGTTTTACAAAAAAAAAAAACAACAACAACAAATTAATGGGAAGGGGGGGTCATCATTTGATTTCTTTAAGCATTCCTAGTCTTCTTCAACTTCCTATGACTAAATGCTGTCAACATGAATTAGATAATCCTAGAGAATAGCCACCAAAATACTTAAGACTTTCGTTTTGCATCGCGCTTTATGGTGCTCTCCGTGGAGAGAACCTAGTATTCTCACTTACTGACCTCAAATGGGTCTTGAGCCCAGGAGGAAAAGAGATTCTATGTATATAGAACAAGAAATGCCAGTAAGTAATTGATTTATTCAGAAAGAACTTGTGCAATGGACGGGGGCTACCGTCTAAACAGGCGGTCTTTGCACAGTCCTCCATGAAAGGAAATGCCCTGGATGTTTGTAAACTCACACATGCTTAGAGGGAACCTGAGACATCCGTCAGTCCAATCTATCTCCATCACAAGAGGGGTCCCAAAATGGCGATAGCTTTTCAGGAAAGGGTGTGGTCCACCGTGAGGATTCTGGGCATGTGGGAAGAGAGCCCTCAATCCCCGCCGAAGAATGTGGATTAAGCCTCTGTATTTGTGGGGGCAGGGAAGTGGGGAAGGTAGAATCTCAGCTTGATGTGTCACAAATGGATATCCAGAAAAGAATATGAGTGCCAGGAAGGGCAGGGGATGTCTTTTTAAATCACTATTTAACCGATAATATCTGTGGTGAAAGCTGTAGTCTGTCTTGGAAGCCCTGGGGACTAATGATGCCAGAATTGTTGTCTGCCTGGTGGTGGTGAAGATATTTTGCACTGATAAGAGTTTAGGGGTAATTATCCATTTCCTGTATACAGGCGGTAGCATTGGTCATATTAGTAAATTACTGATTCACTATTTTTTAAGTACAATTACATCTCACTAATTGGAGGCAATTCTGATTCAGAAATAATGATGGCTTCGAGTGGGTCCAAATTAAAGGTTATCTTAAGAAAGTTGTAGGGAAAAGATTACTTACTTGTGTAATCATTCAAAGACACTTTGTAAATATCAAATTTTATGCTGTTATTATTAGACATAGATGAGACAAAGCTAGTTTGAATTAATGAAAAATATGATTAAAATCTTTTGTTTTACCTTATATGGAAGCTTGAACTAAGGTGGATGTTGGCAAGTGGAAGTTTTGGGGTACATTCCTTAATGAGTAGATGAAAATCTCATTATTTCTGATATTTTTATGTAAATAGATGTTTCTTCAGAAGTTAATCGCTACTACTTCTCAGATAGTTACAACAATGGGAAAAGCCCTCTAAATCCTCTCATCTCTATTAATAATGCTACTCTTCTTCCTCAGATTATTTGGCCTTGAATGGAAACCAGTGGTCCTCTCTACTGATCTCCCTCAAATATTAATGAATGAGGTCAGAGTGCCGTGTGCTTTTATTCATGCTACTCTTCTTTATCCTTGGGACAGCCCTAAGCCGGAGGTGATTAATCCCCTTTTTATAGAAGAGGGAACTCCTTGTCTAGCAAATTAATTGTAAATAGCTCAACCTGGCGTTTGGTAATCTATTATCAAGAGATCGCTTCAGCCTTCTCTCCACATACTCCCGTATTGATATCCTGAAGTTCATACTGTACAATCTTTTCCCAGGGATTACGCTCTCCTTGCTGCATTCAGTGTCCCATTCATGCCTGGTTTTCTCCTCTGCTCTTATTTGGTTCAAAATGTAAGTGTCCTTTGTCTAATTTTCTCTTTTCTCTGATCTTGTATAGCACCAAAGGTATGATATGCTGGCATTAATTTAAAAAAAAAAATCTGTTGATGACCCATTTTACAGATAAGGAAATTAAGGCACAGGTAGGTTAAGTAGTTTGCCCTTTGGCATAAAACTAGTAAACGCAGAAAACTGGTGCAGATTGCTCTTGTGGCTGTTTGGATTTGATGGAGGACAAATTGGATACAGGGAGAGACCATTTAAGAGGATATTCTAGTCATCTAAATGACTGAGGTCTGAACTAAGTTGATAATAGGAGTGGACAGAAAAAGATGGAGAATATGAGAAGGATTTGGAAATTGAATGTGAGAATTGGCATGGGGGAAAGGATTTGAATTAGTTTTTTTTTTTTTTTTTAAAGATTTTATTTATTTATTTGACAGATAGAGAGCACAAGTAGGCAGAGAGGCAGGCAGAGGGAGAGGGAGAAGCAGACTCCCCGCTGAGCAGGGAGCCCAACGCGGGGCTCGATCCCAGGACTCCAGGATCATGACCTGAGCCGAAGGCAGCTGCTTAACCGACTGAGCCACCCAGGCGCCCCTCAAATTAGTTTTTTAATGAGGTTGGTGGTCAGCCTAGGTTTCACTGAGAAGGTGGCATTTATATATATATTTTCGTATTTTTACTCTCAAACCTCCTATTTGTCCTGAGTAAAATATTTAAGGATCAAAGGGGATTTCAGCTGGGAATAACCTACAAGCTTTATACTCCTTCTTGTCAGAGATCTGGGACTAAGCAGTTTTCTTACCAGTAAAATGGAGATAATACTAACCTTACGGGGATATTTCATGACCCAAATGAGAGAGCAACTGTTCTTATAGGGCCTTAGTAACATTAGCTTCTCATTTATTCATTTGACACCTGTGTACTGTTTAAGCTCACTACTGTGTCAGCTTTAGGGAAACAGCAACAGACAAGACCCACAAAGTCTTTCTTTGCAATGAACACAAAATTTAATAAGGGAGGTTGACTGCAAACAAAATTATTAAAACTGTCACAGATCTCACAAAGGTGAAGCCTGAGGAAACTGAGAGTGAGGGGAATCCAGCCTCATCTTGGGACCCATGAAAGGTGTCCCTGAGGATATGACATTTTAGCTGGGTATTTAAGGATGAGTAGATGTTTTTCTTCCTTGTTTTTTTATTCCAATATTTTTAGCAACCTAAAGCAAACGAGTACTCAGGACTCTTCAAACCACACCATTGCTGCCCTTGTCTAAAGCTTCTGTTTGTACACGCAGATACATTCTTTTTCTTCAAGTTCATAATGTGCATATGGTAGAAGGAAATGGTCTTGGGAGTCAGGAGGCCTGTGTTCTGTTTGCTGATCTGCTACTTCTCCTGTGTGTATGAGCAGGTTATCCTAAGGAGGGAATGCCTTCCTATGAAGCAGACCTCTCTGTCAGCTCTGTGTGGACCGAGTCCAGCTATGCTGTTCTCTGGCATTTGCTTTTGTTACTCTCAGATCTCTGGATTCCAGCCCTGACCAGAGTTTCTCACAGCTGCTTTTCATGTGTTCCCTTGACAGACCCATCTTCCCAAGCCTCAGTGATGTTTCTAGTGCTCTGAAGAATATTTAAGAGGGGCACCTAATGGACATACCTTCCCTCTTTCTCTGTTTCCTTGCTTTTTTTTTTTTTTTTGTCTTGGACAGAGCAACAAGTTGCTGTGTAACTTCTGTGTCCGGCTTGATCTTCTTTGGCACTTGTGAGGTAACTGGTGTGACATGTGCACTTCTTTCCTTAGTCTTACAAAGACTGCTCACCAAGCCCTGAGGTAGTGGCAGAAGAGGGACTGTCATGGAGTGCACAGGCCAACCAGCACCTTTCAGACCAAGGCAGGCCACGGTGTGTCACTGTCTCACTTGTCTGGAGAGCCATGCCTGTCCTGTGATGGATTTATGTGTGTTCATTCATTCTTAAGCATGATGGTGCTGTGATCTCAGCATGGGAGGCTCAAGCACTTGTTGGAATAGGCCTGTAATGATGAGGAAGCCATTTCATCTCTCTGAGGCTTACTGTCCGCTTTGTACAATGGAAGTTAAAATAATTTATGTTGAGATGAAGTAAGGTAAACATCTAAAAGGGCCTCCCAGTGTGTTTGTATTTAAAACATTTGTGTGTTTTAAAAATCCATTCCGGACTCAAGTATGTGTGCCTGTGTATATAGCTATGATATTTATGAAACGAGGGTCATAATGTTTGTTCTTTACTACCTTATATGACCGTGCAAGGCAGAGAATACTGTAACAAGAATGTTACCACAAATTTTAATGATTTTGACTTTTAAGTTTGAACTGAAAGCATTTATATAGCTTCTGATTACTTTGCAGTTGCTGGACCAGGGCATCTATTTTCCCCCTTATTTCTCCCTTCTTCCTGCCACCCCCACCTGAGAAATATTAGGTATGTTTTGGCTCAGCTTGCATTTGTAGAACTAGTAGAAGAAACAGCATGGGACCAGGAGAACCTTTTCTATTTTAGGCCTTCTTAATGTTAATATGTCCAAAATAAATGTAACCTTGAAATTAAATGCTATGAAATTAATCTTTAAAGCCCTAAAAGCTGTAACCCCACGTTTTGTACCAAGAGAAAGAGGAATTTAACAATTTTGGTCATTTCAAAATCACGATATTTAGTGACCAGTAAACATAGGGAAAAATATTCAGTAATAAAAATAAAAATATTCAGTAAAAAAAAAAAAATTAGTAATAAAAGGAATATAAAACAAAATGTTGCCAGACTATTTTTACCAATAATATTAGCAGGGTTTTGTTTGTTTGTTTGTTTGTTTGTTTTAAGAGAGAGAGCAGAGTAGGGAGAGGGGCAGAGAGTGGGAGAGAGAGAATCTTAAGCAGGCTGCATGCCCAGTGTGGAGCCCGACGCAGGACTCGATCTCACCACCTCGAGATCATGACCTAAGCTGAAATCAAGAGTCAGACGCTTAACTGACTGAGCCACCCAGGTGCCCAATATTGGCAGTTTTTAAAATGAGAGAAAGAAAGGAGGAGGAGAAGTGTTGAATTAGGCACCTTGTTCAGGCTGATGGAAGTATAAACAGGTATAACTTGCCTTGCTCTAAGGCAATTTAATAGTATTTACCGAAGACTGTAGAGTTGTTAATGCCTTCGACACAGTAATTACAATTCTAGGAGCTTAGCCTAAGGAAATAATCAGAAACGGATATAAATATAATTATAACATCAGGAACTTGGAAACAACCTAAATGTCTAACAATGAGGGATTGATTAAATGAAGTATGAAAATATATGCAGTGGGTTTTCTGCCATTAAAAATGGTAAACTGTTTGGACAAATAAAGATGGGGAAAAGTTTGTAAAATAATGTACAGTGAAAAAAACCCACATCAGCATGAATCCAGTATTTTGCAATATCTATTTATATACACTGTGTGCATGTGTATGATGGCAATGAAAAAAATACATCAGAGTAGATCATCCTCTCTAGCCGATGGAAATGTTGGTGGTTTTCATTTTCTTCTTTGGACTTTTGTGTATTTTCCAAATTGTTATATTTATACCAAGAAGAAGAAAGCCCATGATTTTAAAATGCATACTCTAGAATACTGTGTACTGATACAACTATGTGAAAATGTAAGGAAAAATAGCTTAATGGGAATTATGACAGAATACCATCAGTGACTTTTGATTGGGTGGTGGGACTTGATGGTGGTGGGTTTTTTTTTCCCACTTTTTCTTGAGAAATAATTGACATTCATCACTATATAAGTTGAAGGTGTAGAGTATGACGGTTTGATTTACATATATCATGAAATGATTACCACAACAGATTCAGCTAACATCCATCATTTCATATAGATACAATAAAAAGAGAAGAAAGAAAGGAAAAGAAATTTTCTCTTTGTGATTGTGATGAGAACCCATAGGATTTACTCCTCTACCAATATTCAAATATACTATAGAGCAGTGGTAGCTATAGTCATCGTGTTGTCCATATTATATCCCTAGTACTTATCTGTCCTATAAGTGGAATTTTGTACCATTGACCACCTTCATCCAATTTTCCCCCCTCTGGTAACCACAAGTTTGATCCCTTCCCATGTGTTGTTTTTGGGTTTGTTTTTAAGATTCCACATGTAAGTAAGTTCCTACGTTATTTGTCTTTTTCTGACTTATTTCACTTGGCATAATGCCTTCAAGGTCCATCCATGTGTGTTGGCTTTTTAATACTTTCATGTGCTTCTACTAAGAATGTATCTTCTATTAGGAAAGCAAATATAAAATAAATGTAGAAAAATACTTTAGAAATCCATGCCACATTTGAATAGAGGTAGTACTTACTAGATATTCTCTTGTGACTGTGGTCCATCTTGAGGATGGTGAAAAGTATTAACAATGGTGGTAAATGACAGATGTTTTCTTTGCTCCTACAGATATTCCTGAAATTCCAGAAAGCATCTCATTCTGTAAAGCACTACAGATAGCTGACTTCAGCGGAAACCCACTGACTAGGTAACCTTTCTGCTTGCTTTGCTGTCTATAGTACTGAGGATATCCTTTTTGAGAACCAAGCCATGAACACAACCTGGTCACACATTGTGGGGGTACCTAGATGGATGGTCATCTCTATCAAGGATGATTGACCTTCACAGATACTTACTTATAAATCACACTGTGCAGTGAAAGGCACACTTGTGCTATTGATGGAACATTGAAAGAATATTGGTAGGGGATGAAGGGAGGCACTGTGGAGTATACAAAACAGGAATGAGGACTACATTTCTGAAGCCGTGTGAAGCACTGAAGTAGTTCATAAATCCCCTATTGATTATCTTGTCTTGTGGGTAAGACTGAGTTCTAAACTCCCAGAGAACTTACCCTCTAGTTATCCAAGGAGAAGTCCTAATAAGGGATGTTTTTTTCCACTCCAGTAATGAAACTGTCTATAACAGTCTATAACTGTCCTCTAGCTCGCCCTTTAAAACAAACAAACAAACAAACAAAAACTCTGCCCACACCACTGTTTCCTTACTTTAGCAGTAACTGTGAGTATTTCTTTGGGATTCTTCCTCCACGTAGAGCCCCCTGTCCCTGTCTTACTACTGATTCCGGGCTTGCTCCTTCTAGTATGACACAGCACGCTGCCTGGGCGTAGCTACGTGGCACTGTTGTGAGCCCTCCTGGCTCCTGGCTGAGTCACGAGGCCACTGATCACTGGCTTCCAGGCACCTGTGTTACCAGGTTACCTGAATTGTTGCGCACCTGGCAATGCAGACGCAGTCCCCAGGAAAAGTCCTAGAGGTGTCTCTATGCCAGGTGGGTCCATATCATGATTTCTAGACTCTGTAAGCAACCTCAGAAGAAAGGTACCCTTCCCTCTTCCCTTCTGTTCTTTTTTTTTAATACATAGGAAAATTGAGATGAGGTTAAAATTTGAGATACGTATCACCCATTGCTTGGGTCTTTCTGGGTATGGAGTGCCAGGGAATGTCTGTTTAGTGTTGTTTTCCCCATATCTGCTATTTTTAAGAAGTAAATACGTTTTAAAAAATATTTTTGATTTTCCTCTTTTGAATTTCAGTGACTGTGTTACTAATAACCTCTATTTTTATGAAAAATAGTAAATCTAGTAAGCTCTAACTCATAGCTGCCCTCAAGTCTTGTCTTCTTTCTTAACCATCATCCATACAATTGTCCCTCTTCTTCAAACCTTTCTGTACCTCCCTGTTCCTATGAGGTGAAGTCCCTGCTCCTCCGGGTGCTATGCAGCCGCCCCTGCCTGGGATCTAAACTTGGCCTGTCTTTCCACGTTCATTGCACCCGGTTCCCTGTGTCAGATGTCATGCTCGACTGTTATAAAGTGCTCATAGGTCATTTGTTTCACCCTCTGGTCTCTCTGCACTCCTGTAAGGTGTATATTCAGCATGACATTTCTTTGGGAAGCCTTTACTTACTCCCCAGAGTCCCCTCTGCTGGGCTTCTGAAATGTTCTATGCGTAGAACATTTTTTTCATTAACACTTGAAATTTACATTTAAATTATCGCTTTGACCAAGACTCCCCAGTTAAACTGAGAGAGTTAACTTATATTCCTCTAGTGTTTATCATTTTATCTCCAGCTCTCCCTTAATTTCTGGAATGGAACTCCGTTAAGTGTTTGTTGAACTGAACTAAGCTATTTATCCTTAAGGCAGCTTGTAGGGTTAGGCAGCTGGGAAATACTCATTATGCTGCCCTGGAGGTTTTTTTCTTTTTTTTTTTTTTTTTTTAGCCATTCAATTGCTTAATCCCCTTTTCTACCTCTTTAGTTTTCCTTTTCTAATGCCTGCTGACACATGACTTTAGCATTATCTCAAAACTCCCTGGACCAGAACACACCCACATTGTAGGAGGCTTTACTCAGTTTTTATCCTGGCCTGACATATGGGAGGTTTCTTAAAGTAAAGCCTTTTGGATTTGGCAGGTGCAGTCCTTTAAGAATTGCGACGACTTATCTATAAGGTGAAAGGACCTGAAAAATTATTGAGTTGGACCTACTTATTTTATGGCTGAAGAAACGAGGCTGAGAGATTAAATGGCCTTCTGAGATGATGCGGCCTCTGAGCAGCAGCTCGGACTAGAATTCCCTTCCCCTAGCCCAAAGTCTGCTTCCTTCTCACACACACCAGTTTGGCTCTTAATGCTCACAGCCAGTAAAAAAGGAAGTCAGCCATTTCAAAATACATTTTCCTTATATTTAAGATCATTTTAGCTAGTTTTAAAATTATAAAATGATATGTGCTTTAGGTAGAAACTCAGGCAGCAGATAAAGTTGCATCTTTTTAAGTGTAAATAAACAATCTTAACCTCTGTTAACGCTATGGAAGAGGTTTCAACTTTGTCGAAACCATTCCTGAGAATGTATCTCAGTCATAATAAAATCCTAGAACTCTCATCTTGCAGGGCCTGGATTTACTTTTGAAGTTTGGAATTACCTGTATTTAATGTCAAACAGTAACCTAGAATTTGCTAGAAAGAGGAAAAAATGAAAGATTCTAATGTATAGAGACTATCACTAAGGAAAGAAGTCCTCCCTCCCCATGCCTCCCCCCACCCAAAAAAAATTAGTCATGTGTTCTGTTGTCTATATCAGCAGATTTACGTATAAGGACCTTTGGCATTTTAGATGCAATGAGATCTTTTTAACTTTAGTTTTCTTTTTCCTCCGTAACTGGAGGTAACCATAGAAATACTGAAAGTGAACTTTCTTGGTAAGTTTTTGAATACTTTTATTTTGAAACCTCACTCTTCAGTAGAGTTTAAGGGAAGTATAAAAAAATTTCCTTTTGTGTGGACATAGTGAAAGATAGAATTATCTCAAGTGACTGGCATCTTAAATCGAGTTAAAAGAAAAGTATTAAGAAAGCAGCAATTGCTGTCAATTGATCAATTCTGAGTAATCCATAGCTTTGCCCTGGGTATTATAATCTAGAGGAAAAAAGATTATTAAGCCGCTGTCCTGTGTTTTGTTATAATCTTCTGGGCTAAACTTTCTCTTTATTTTCTGCTAATCAATAAAATGTTCTCCCTCATAGGCACTTTCAGCTACAGCAGCTGTTTTATCTGTTTCTTTCATGAGGCACTGGGCAGTGCCACAGCATTTTTTTTTCCCCTTTATTCTGAGAGCTTGCGTATCTTTTCCTCTGTAATTATTTCTGGATCACCCCACCAAGCATTTATCATGCCCCTGTACTTCTAGGTAAACCAAGCCTTGTTTTTTTTCCTTATCGATGTCTTCTGTCTAGGAAGACAAGGCAAACATGCCTTTATACTGTGATTTTTAGGAGGTTATTTCAATTAGCATATGGGAGGAATCATCACATTTATGTCCTGTATACACCGTACACGCACTTTACTTTTTCAATTAACGGCACTTTGTTGTCATTGCTGTTGCAGATTGCCGGAAAGCTTTCCTGAATTACAGAATTTGACGTGTCTTTCCGTAAATGACATCTCACTGCAGTCCCTGCCTGAAAATATTGGCAAGTAAGTTTTTATGTGAGGTTTGTGTATATCAGGGCGAGAGGGTGTTTATAGCATCAACTCCAGCCTCCTTTTCTTTTACAGCTCGTATTTTTCTACTCAGAAAGCCTTTTCCCCGATCTCGAATCTCACCCTCAAGAAAGATCATAGCTGGACTCCAGT
Organism: Mirounga leonina; assembly: GCF_011800145.1. Lineage (NCBI taxonomy): Eukaryota > Metazoa > Chordata > Mammalia > Carnivora > Phocidae > Mirounga > Mirounga leonina. The sequence continues at coordinate 19,605,868 of NW_023270807.1, forward strand.
GTTTTTGCTTTCAGTTGCCCCTAAATTTAAAGGGTTAAAAAGGATAATGGTACTTGTTACTAGTGAAAAACCTAATTTGTTTGGACATGCTCTTCAAACTGTGGGATTCCCAAGTAGTTAACTTAAGCAAACAAAGTAGTAGCGCTGGTCCTATAGGTGGTTAATAAATACTGTTAGGAATTACCACTCTCGGCGATTTTATTGAAAACTTGGAGTAGGTACCCCTGAACAACATCTGTGTCCGCCAGTGTTTGTCCGCACAGACCTGAGAATAGTGGGTGGGAATGGTGTGTTGGGAGAGACCGATGGGGTGGGATGGGCACATTTCCACGTTCCTGGCTTAGAGGTCGGGGAGGACTGCCATGGCAAGAAATAAAAATGTTCTCTTACTCATCCCCTCAATGAATTAATTATCTCAGCAGATCTTTTCCGTACCTCCAGGACATACAGTGGGTTAAGTCAGGCTGTGACTCATGCTTTACCACTTAAACTAAAAGCCCAACCTGGCTGGCCAAAGCTAGTGGACCAGTGTTCCCCAGTGTCATAAAAGATTTCCCTTGTGCTCACCTGTCCTGCCTGAGTTCTAAGACAAATCAGAAACTTAGTTTTTGAGAACTGCAGTGTATCTGACAGATGTCCGTTCTGCAAAAGGTCTCTTTCCAGAGGTCTGTGGAAGTAGCCTGTTTTTCACAGACTACTTTGCCCCCTCCCCCCCACTCCTGTGCAGGCGGAAGACAACCGGCTGACCCCTGTTTCTGCCGGCAAGTTCATGCTTTTCTGAGATGCAAGCTGTTTAAACATTTTTGTCAGTAGACTTGCTGATGCAGATTTGTGTCCTTAATGTCTCAGGAGGGGAAGGAGACAGGAAGCCCCCAGTACCCCCTGAGTTTATGGGATCTGTTGCAGAGGAAACAATAATGTTTTACTGTGGATTTCGTGACTTAACCACTTTTGCCGTGGCAAGATTCATGTATTTCTAATGAATGTAATAGCCATTTAAATACCTAAACTGACTCCCCTTCCTCCTCAGGAATCTCTGGAATCTAATTCCCTTGGTACCCTCCTTCCCATTTTTTTCTCAGCCTACCGCTGTCTACGTGTACACCCCTTCTATCCCCCAATTCATATCTTTTTAAAAAAGCCTGAATGCTTTGAGAGAAAATATATTCTTATTAGACAAAAGTGCCCCTGTCACTCCCCACTGCATTGTTTTAATGGAAAATGTTACTTAATAATCATTTTAGAATAAATTACATATCCTTCATTCCATCTTTTCTGTTAGTATCTGTAACTGCTTTTGTCAATGTTCAGGATTTTTTGTGTATCTGCATATTCTGTCAATAATAAGGGTACTGTTTTGTTTTGATATTAGACTATATCATCTTGTGTTACTATTATAGCCTTATGTACACTGATTGATTCACTTTGAACTTGTACCCTGTGGTGAATCATCACCCAGGAAATATGAGTATGGGGCAGATAAGTGAATCAACTGTTTCCTATAAGGTCAGTTTGTGAAAATGGGAAATTGGGAGTTTTCTGTTCCTGGTTGTTATTATTTTCTTTAACCAAAGCAAGAGACTCCATGACTTCTACCTGTTGGATTTAAGATTTATGCACGCTAAAGTAACAGAGTTCTCACTTAGTAGAAACAAACAAAGAACAGAGTGCTTGGAGAAGATCGGGCACCTCTGCTGTCCTAGACCATTCTGGAAAGGCCCTTGGAACAGTTGAAATGGTGAATTGTTGAGGAAATGGCATACATGCATAAGTATACTACATTTTTAAGCAAGTCATTATTTGAAACTTAAGAACTTTCCTCATAAAAACAGTTCTTCAGTTTCCCAGAGGATTCCCAAATGGTTTCTTTAGGGCACTGAACCAAAATATTTAGTAACCAAACAACTGCTCAGAGATAGTATGGTTTTGTAAATAAGGCACAAACATCTGATATTCCAAAAAAAATTTGAAAAGGACCTGAAATGGCCATCTGAATGATCATACCTACTGTTATCTTTGCAGATTCTGAAATGGGAGTTGTTGCACAAATTAACTCTGCTTATTTGGTCAGATGAGTCAGCCACCTCAGTGTCTGCCTTTTGAGCATCACTGAAAACGGTACCTCAGTTTCTCTTTTCGGCACCTAGCACAGTACTTGGCGTGAACTGGGAAAGTTACGGATTCGTCAGGGACACGGGCCCCCCCATGATGGGCAGGAGCGTCCAGCCTGGAGGAGAGCGCGAAGCCTTTAGAGCAAGCCAGCTGCAGTGCCTCGAAGCTGGGGCCTCCAGTGAGCGCCTGCCCCAGTGTGTTTGGTTTGCCGATGGTCGGGTAACTGGAGGAGTGTTTGCGGGTTGACGGCGAAGTTGGGGCTGGAGCACGGCTCTCCTGGTCCCCGCCCCCTGTTTCCCACTGCTCCTCACACACTTCCCCTGCAGTACTGTCGGCTCCCACGGCCCTCGGGGGCCAAGTAGCATTTTCTTAGTGCCCCTGGCGATACCTAACTTGCTCCATTATTAAATAAGTAAGTCTCACCAACTTAAGTCTTTTTGTCCTCACAACCTAGTAGCTGTTTGAAAAAGTAATACCTTTAAATGGAAAGAATAAATATTTCTATTTCATTTTTAAACATTGCCAAATATTTGCTGTAGGATGTGGGTCTGGGCTGGGCAGTGCCCAGCCTCTCTCACTGCCACCTCTTTTCCCATTCCACATTGATTTTTCACCTGGTGCTTGCCTTTTGTTGCTGAAAACCCAGCTTTGCAAAGATACGATGTCCTTGAAGGAACGTCCTGCTGTCACTTGCAGAAACTGAATGATCAGAACTTGTGGTTCATGTGGTGTCTAACAGATGTTGAGTCTGCCGTGTGATTTGGCTGCCACTTCTCTGGGCGCCTCAGTGCACAATAGCCGAAATTGTTGTCCCCCCTGAATCCTTGATTGCCCTGTTAGGAATACTGGGGAGTGCAGAGCCTCAGCCACTGGCGTGTGGGAGGAAACCAGCATCACACAGGTTGTTGTACTTTCAAGGGGCTGCAAAGCGCTGCAGTTCACGTCCTGCACTTCATAGCCAGGTACCATCAGTGTGGTAACTTTAATAAAGCAAGTCTCTCAAATAGTAGAATCCTTTTAATACTTTGCAGTGAGATGAGGAATAATCATGAAAATCTTTTGAACCACGTTGGAGTACACTGGTTACCTCATGAAAAGTCACACATTTTCCTTTTATTAAAAAGTAAGAATGTCCCAGATTTGCTGACCCTTTTGTGTGATGGCACGTCAGCACATTACCTTGTCCTTCAAAGTAAAGGTGATGTTTAGAAAGAGTGAGAAACTAACTCGCCTTCAATAGATTTTGTTTTTAAGACTCTTGTTAAAAATACAAAAACACAGCAACTTCTGATTAGTCTTCATAAACAAGTGATTGGTGTCAGGGAAGATGGCGATTTATCAGCAGAATTTCAACGAAGACCTTACCATAAGCAGAAGAAATTTTTTAAAAATTAATATGACGATTTAATAAATGAGGCTGAGAATACGGTTCTCCTTGAATCAGTGTAACTTGTGAAGAATTTTTTCACCTAGTATAGCCATTACACCAAGTATTAAAACAATTTAGAACCAATTGTTTTGTCCCTAAACGTAAAACAAAAGATTTGCTACATAATATGGTGCTCTCACTATTGAGAGCCCAGAAGATTTTTTTTATTTGTAATAAAATATTTTTAAATGCTTTATTTTTTACTTAAAAAACTTTAAGAGTACATCTGTATACTTCAGTGTGTGAGGACCCCCATTCTAGAAGAGAATGTTTGGGAGTCAGTTAAGCTGGATGGTGGTCCTTCAGTTCTGCTTTTTCAGGTCCCTAGGGGTTGCACTGAAGTCTCTCTCCAGCACCGTGGAGAGTGAGAAACAGTGCTCCGGTGGGTGGTCTCTGCCGATCCCTGTTTGTGCCAGCACAGCTCTATTATTAGCTTTTTAATTTTTTTCTGCATTGATGTTGCATTTAATATTTGCTTTAAAAAAAGCCTGCAGCGAATGATTTTCAAGGTAAGTGTGGAGCCCACCGTTGCAGATGCCCGGTATTACTTGTCTGCTGCACCGTGGAGCCTTTACCGTGGTGTAGACCCAGCACGCTCTGCTCAACCCCAGCGCAAAGCTTCAAAGCCTTTCACGAAAAGTGAGCTTTAAAATTGTTTCCCTGTTTCCTGTCTTTACCAACTGGCCGAGGGTTGTCCTCACTAAGTGATTGAAGTTCTACCTCTTTTGTCCAGCCTTCTCCAATGACGGGAAGAGGTGACGTAGATCCTCAATGCACAGGTTCCCTGACCGAGGCTTTACTGTCCACACAACGAGCACGTTAGTCCTTTATCTGTACGCAGTTTAGTGGTTCAGTGTTCAAGCGTTTGCACCTGACTCACACTGTACCCTGAAAGTGGGGGAGTCTTTGGTTGTTAAGCTCTCTTTGTGTCTGGACCGACCCTGGTGTTGCTCCAACATACGGAATGAGTCCCTGGGACCAGGCGCACGGAGTTACCGCCTTCACTCTGCTAGCCTCCAACCTGACACTGGAGGCAACCCAGGTAGGTTCTTAAAGCTTTGTGAGGACCACATTGGTCTGTTCCCATGCAGTCACTTTTCTGGCGTAATGCTAGATAGTTGATTAAAGAGACAACTATGAAAGAAAAAAAAAAAGATTTCCGTCGCTCTCAAACCTTCTAATGAAGAATAATTATTGTCCATTAATATTGCTTAATTTCCCTGCTAAAAGGAGCCATTAGGGAGAGATTTTACTATGTATTTTTAGGGAAAAAAATTTCACCAGAAGAACTGGTAAGCTGCTTCCTTTTAAGATTTTATTTATTTATTTATTTAGAGCAAGCAAGAGCAGGGGGAGGGGCAGAGAGAGAGAGAGAGAGAGAGAGAGAGAGAGAAAGAAAGAATCTCAGACTCCGAGCTGATCTCAGGACCCCAAGATCATGACCTGAGCCGAAATCAAGAGTCAGATGCTTAACCGACTGAGCCACCCAGGTGCCCCAAGCTTCTTCCTTTTAATATCAGTTCTGACATTTATCCCATTTCCTTTTCTGCTTTTGTTGCCAGAAAGCTCATAGCTAATTTTGATGATCAGTGAGCACAGCTGTATTAATATCCATGTGATGAAGGAAACCAAGGAGTTGCTGATGTTTACAAGGGGGTGGGCGCTCTGTCAGGCACATACACGGTGTCAGTACAGCATGCCTACTCAGGTTGGTGTTAACGACCCTGGGTTTCATTAGCTTGTCTGTGACATGGGGATAAGTAGTCTGCCCAGGTTTGTGTTGCTGGTGGCTACAAGAGCTGGGATTCGAACTTAGATTCTTCTATGAAGAAGCTGCATTTTCTATTTCATGAAATTTTTTTACATGTTTGCACTTTATAAAGACCTCTTTATATCCCTTTTAGAAAATGTCGGGGTAAAATTAAGTACATGACTTTACATATCACTGAATTGCCAGTTAGCATGGGAGGGCAGCAGCCGAGGAGGGAAGCATTCCTTAGGGTCTTTGTAGAGTTCCCAGTCTTGGGTAGGCTTTAAGAACACTGGCTGAGTAATATCAACGTTTCCCATATGCCCTTGACAACACTGTTTGGTGAACAATGACTTTTTGCTTTACTCTCACTAAAAGCTCTTGAAGGATTCTACCGGTGAAGCCAGGAAGGATACTTTTGCTTTAAGGAGTTTTCAGATGTTGGTACAAAGTGTGAATGAGTTTGTCTTTCAAAAAACATGCTAGTGAAATATTTTCTTGAGATCAGTTGTATCAGTTTCTACTGAAGTAAATCCCACACTGAATTTTTTACTTTTCAAAAATAGGTTAGCCTGCAGACGAACATGCTCTTATATAGAGAGAATCCTAAGGAATCCATAAAAAGCTATTAGAGTTAATAAATGAATTCAGCAAGATTATAGGATACAAGATTAAAATGTAAAAATCAGTTTTACTAGCACTGAACAAACCAGAAATGGAATTAAGAAAACAGTTCCCTTTATAAAGCACCAAAAAGAATGAAATACTTAGGAGTAAATTTAACAGAAGAAATGTAAGACACGTATACTGCAAAGTACAAAGCATTGTTGAAAGAAGGTAAAAATGACCTAAATAAATGGAAAGGCATCCCATGTTTATGAATTAGAAGACTTAGTATGGTTATGATGGCAATACTCTCCAAATCTATTGATTCAACTCAGTCCCCATCAGAATTCTAGCTGGCTTTTTTTTTTGTTTTGCAGGAATTGACACGTTGATCTCCAAATTCAGATGGAGATGTAAAAGACCCAGAATAGCCAAAACAGTCTTAAAGAAGACGTGCAAAATTGGAGGATTCACATTTCCAGATTTCAAAACTTAACTAGCAAGGTTCAGTGATCAACATGTATCGTACTGGCATAAAGGTGGACAGAGTTCACTGGAATAGAATTGGGAATTCAGAAATAAACCCTTCCCTTTATAATTAACTGGATTTTGACAGGAGTGCCAGAACAGTTCAGTGAGGAAGGATAGTTTTTTCAACAGATGCTATTGGGACAACTGACCATCCATATGTGAAAGAATAAAGTCCCACTCCTAACTTCATACCACATACAAAACTTAATTCTAAATGGAGCAGAGACCTAAATGTAAGAGGTAAAACTCTTATAAGAAAATGGGTAAATCTTCATGACATTGGATTAGGGAGTGGTTTTTTATATGTGACTGAAAGCCCAGACAACAAAGAAAAAAAATGGATAAATTTGGACTTCATCACAATTAAAGACTTTTGTGCATCAGAGTCCACTCTCAAGTGAAAAGAAAACGTACAGGTGGGAGAAAATATTTGCAAATTATGTATCTGATAAGAGTCTTGTATCCAGAATATATAGGGAATTCCTACAACTCAACAGTGGAAGATAAATAACCCAATTAAAAAAAATATAAATGGACAAAGAGATTTGTCCAAAGAAGATATACAAATGGCCAATAATCACATAAAAAGATGTTCAACATCATTTTAGTTATCAGGTGAATGCAGATCAAAACCACAGTGAGATACCACTTTAGACCCACTAACTCTAATTAAATAAAACAAAACAAAACAAAACAGGTGTTGGTGAAGATGTGTAGAGACTGAAACCCTCATCCATTGCTGATGGGAATGTAAAGTGATCCATGCCCCTCACTTGAGGGAGCAGCTCCTTCCTCAAAAAGTTGAACATATAGTTACCATGTAACCCAGCAATTCCACTACCAAAGAGAATTTAAAACACGCCTGCACAAAAACTTGTGCATGAATGTTCATAGTTGCTTTTATTCATAATAGCCAAAAGGTGGAAACAGCTCAAATTTCCATCAGTGATGAACTGATAACCAAAATGTGGTATATTCATCTAATGAAATATTTAGCCAAAAAAGTATTGGGGTACCGATACATGCTACAACAGGATGAACCTTAAAAACATGTTAAGTAAAAGAAGCCAGATAGAAAAGGCCACATAGTGTATGATTCCATTCAAATGACATATCCAATACAGGCAAATGCATAGAGACAGAAATTAGATTAGTGGTTGCCAGTGCCTGGGGCCAGGGGGAGGATAAGGTTGGGGGTAGCAGGGCCAGGATAAGGAATAACTTAAGGGTGTGAAGTTTCTTTTTGGGTGATGACCGTTTTTTAGAATTAGGGAGTGGTGATAGATCCTTAGGCCAACTTGAAACCTGGTGTTGCTGAAGGATGAGACTGTACCTGGGAGACTGACCTAGTTTATTCTTGCAGGAAATACTCTCTAATGTAGCCTTATGAGTAACATGCTGAGGTCATTTTGCCTCAGTTACTCAAACCTGGTGACAAGGCAGGTACACATAGCCAGAGCCTCCAAGACCTTCAGGTCATGAGGAGTGGGAGCATGGTTGAGAGGTTATAAGACTCCAGTGGGAACTCGTAGAGAATTTTGAGAATCTGGGAAGCCTCTGTTTCCATCTGGGGGCATTTGTCTTTATGGATCTGTCTCCATGAGATACCCTGTCCTTGGCCATTAAAGAAACATACCCTCAAAAAAAAAAAAAGAACAAAAAGTAAGTTAGTCTAAATATATCCAAATATCTCTGTTTGAATCTGCTCCTCAAAAAATAGCATTCTTACAGGAGAAGGAATATATATATATATAAAATGGACTGGCACAGTGCCCAGAATGTAGCTGTCAGTCACAAAATGGTTATTATCAGTAAACATTTAATTATGCAATTTGCTAATAGAAGTAGAGCAAGTAGATAGGCCCTGGGTTCCCTGGCAGGTTGAAATAGAGCATGTGGGTCCAATTTTGTGTGTGCTACGCTTGGGAATGATGACCTTAATTTGAGAGGGCTTTACTAATAAGGTCTAGGACCAGGCTGCTTACCTATATTGTATTAGTGCATGCTGCCTGAGAGGAATAAATCTTACTGCTCTTTTTTTGAGGCCTAGGAATTTCTTTTTTTTTTTTTTTAAATTTTTTATTGTTATGTTTATCACCATACATTACATCATTAGTTTTTGATGTAGTGTTCCATGACTCATTGTTTGTGCATAACACCCAGTGCTCCATGCAGAACGTGCCCTCTTTAATACCTATCACCAGGCTAACCCATCCTCCCATCCCCCTCCCCTCTAGAACCCTCAGTTTGTTTTTCAGAGTCCCTTGTCTCTCATGGTTCGTCTCCCCCCTCCGACTTCCCCCGCTTCATTCTTCTCCTCCTGCTATCTTCTTTTCTTTTTTTTTCCTTAACATATATTGCATTATTTGTTTCAGACGTACAGATCTGTGATTCAACAGTCTTGCACAATTCACAGTGCTCACCATAGCACATATCCTCCCCAATGTCTATCACCCAGCCACCCCAACCCTCCACCCCACCCCCCACTCCAGCAACCCTCAGTTTGTTTCCTGAGATTAAGAATTCCTCATATCAGTGAGGTCATATGATACATGTCTTTCTCTGATTGACTTACTTTGCTCAGCATAACACCCTCCAGTTCCATCCACGTCGTTGCAAATGGCAAGATCTCATTCCTTTTGATGGATGCATAATATTCCATTGTATATATATACCACATTTTCTTTATCCATTCATCTGTCGATGGACATCTTGGCTCTTTCCACAGTTTGGCTATTGTGGACATTGCTGCTATAAACATCAGGGTGCATGTACCCCTTTGGATCCCCACATTTGTATCTTTGGGGTAAATACCCAGTAGTGCCATTGCTGGATCGTATGGTAGCTCTATTTTCAACCTTTTGAGGAACCTCCATACTGTTTTCCAGAGTGGCTGCACCAGCTTGCATTCCCACCATCAGTGTAGGAGGGTTCGCCTTTCTCCACATCCCCGCCAACATCTGTCATTTCCTGTCTTGTTAATTTTAGCCATTCTGACTGGTGTGAGGTGGTATCTCATTGAGGTTTTGATTTGGATTTCCCTGATGCCAAGCGATGTTGAGCACTTTTTCATGTGTCTGTTGGCCATTTAGATGTCTTCTTTGGAAAAATGTCTGTTCATGTCTTCTGCCCATTTCTTGATTGGATCATTTGTTCTTTGGGTGTTGAGTTTGATAAGTTCTTTATAGATTTTGGATACTAGCCCTTTATCGGATATGTCATTTGCAAATATCTTCTCCCATTCTGTCGGTTGTCTTTTGGTTTTGTTGACTGTTTCTTTTGCTGTGCAAAAGCTTTGTATCTTGATGAAGTCCCAATAGTTCATTTTTGCCCTTGCTTCCCTTGCCTTTGGCGATGTTTCTAGGAAGAAGTTGCTGCGGCTGAGGTCGAAGGGGTTGCTGCCTGTGTTCTCCTTTAGGATTTTGATGGACTCCTGTCTTACATATAGGTCTTTCAAACATTTGGAGTCTATTTTTGTGTGTGGTGTAAGGAAATGGTCCAGTTTCATTCTTCTGCATGTGGCTGTCCAATTTTCCCAACACCATTTGTTGAAGAGACTGTCTTTTTTCCATTGGACATTCTTTCCTGCTTTGTCGAAGATTAGTTGACCATAGAGTTGAGACCATAGAGTTCTGGGCTGTCTATTCTGTTCCATTGATCTATGTGTCTGTTTTTGTGCCAGCACCATACTGTCTTGATGATGACAGCTTTGTAATAGAGCTGGAAGTCCGGAATTGTGATGCCGCCAGCTTTGCTTGTCTTTTTCAACATTCCTCTGGCTATGTGGGGTCTTTTCTGATTCCATACGAATTTTAGGATTATTTGTTCCATTTCTTTGAAAAAAGTGGATGGTATTTTGATGGGGATTGCATTGCATGTGTAGATTGCTCTAGGTAGCATTGACATCTTCACAATATTTGTTCTTCCAGTCCATGAGCATGGAACGTTTTTCCATATCTTTGTGTCTTCCTCAATTTCTTTCATGAGTATTTTATAGTTTTCTGAGTACAGATCCTTTGCCTCTTTGGTTAGATTTATTCCTAGGTATCTTACAGTTTTGGGTGCAATTGTAAATGGGATCGACTCCTTAATTTCTCTTTCTTCTGTCTTGTTGTTGGTGTATAGGAATGCCACTGATTTCTGTGCATTGATTTTATATCCTGCCACCTTACTGAATTCCTGTATGAGTTCGAGCAGTTTTGGGGTGGGGTCTTTTGGGTTTTCCACATAAAGTATCGTATCATCTGCAAAGAGTGAGAGTTTGACTTCTTCTTTGCCGATTTGGATGCCTTTTATTTCTTTTTGTTGTCTGATTGCTATGGCTAGGACTTCTAATACTATGTTGAATAGCAGTGGTGATAGTGGACATCCCTGCCACGTTCCTGACCTTAGGTGGAATGCTCTCAGTTTTTCCCCATTGAGAATGATATTTGCTGTAGGTTTTTCATACATGGCTTTTATGATATTGAGGTATGTACCCTCTATGCCTATACTCTGAAGAGTTTTGATCAAGAAAGGATGCTGTACTATTGAGAGGATCATATGATTCTTGTTCTTTTGTTAATGTATTGTATCACATTGATTGATTTGTGGATGTTGAACCAACCTTGCAGCCCAGGGATAAATCCTGCTTGGTCATGGTGAATAATCCTTTTAATGTACTGTTGGATCCTATTGGCTAGTATTTTGGTGAGAATTTTTGCATCCATGTTCATCAAGGGTATTGGTCTGTAATTCTCCTTTTTGATGGGGTCTTTTTCTGGTTTGGGGATCAAGGTAATGGTGAGGCCTAGGAATTTCTATAAAATGTTTGTTTCAAAAATAAGAATAAAGATTTTTGGAAGTTTCTAGAGCAAACCAGCATAAGGAGATTTGTTACCAGAGATTTCTTAAATACTAATTTGGTATTAAAAAAGCAGAAATTTGGGGCACCTCGGTGGCTCAGTCGTTAAGCATCTGCCTTCGGCTCAGGTCATGATCCCAGGGTCCTGGGATGGAGCCCCTCATTGGGCTTCCTGCTCCACAGGAAGCCTGCTTCTTCCTCTCCCACTCCCCCTGCTTGTGTTCCCTCTCTGGCTATGTCTCTCTGTCAAATAAATAAAATCTTTAACAAAATAAAAATACTAAAAAGCAGAAATTTTATGAATATATGAGCAAACTCTCCCTGTCCCTAATAGTGTTTTCTCCAGTCAAGTAATATTGCCATGAATGTTTATAGATTGTATATTTCAGTTGTTTTATAGTGTACTGCCGTTTGTCTGCTTGTTCTACCTCTGTTTATTTTATTCTTTACTTTCTTAATGATTTTGGCCACCGAAATGGAAAAAAAAATCCAGTGGATTAAAAGGGGATTTTTAAAGTATAGTGGAGAACAGATGTAAATTCTTTAAAGTAACCACTCATCCAGTCCCTGAAATAGAATCCTAAAAATACAGATGGCCTACATTCTGACTTACATTATAACTTTTGTCCCTGCTGTCATGAACTGTGTAAAACATTAAGTATTAGTGTGTTGAGAAGAAATGCTTCAACATACTCTTTTTCTGTAAGAGCTCGTTGTTTGTAGTTCTTACTGTTTTGTTTTACCCCATTTGGTGGTAGAAATGGTGGGAAGGTGTTACAGGGAGAATAGAAAATCATGTTTTTTGTAGGAAAGGGATGAAGTCACTCCAACAGTATTGCACAGAAATTTAATTTGCCAGATATTAAAATTGAAGAGGAAAATATCTATTAGTGAGGGAATGGTTAAAAAAATTAAGGTGTTTATAGAAGTGATATACTGTGCAATTATTTAAAAAAAGAGTACTGATATTTACAAATAAGAAATGAGACAAAAATCTGTGTGAGCAGGGATTCCTGGGTGGCTCAGTCAGTTAAGCATCTGCCTTTGGCTCAGGTCATGATCCCAGGATCCTGGGATCGAGTCCTGCATCTGGCTCCCTGCTCAGCTTCTCCCTCTGCCTGCCTGCCACTCCCCCTGCTTGTGTATGCTCTCTCTCTCTGACAAATAAATTTAAAAAAAATTAAAAAAAAAAAATCTGTGTGAGCAAAGTCCTAGATGTGTGTGGGATAACTTACATGTGAAGATGGGGAGGATACTTGCTTGTCTTTGCATAAAAGAAAACTCTGGATGAATATATAAGTAACAAAAAAGGGTGATTTTCATTGAGAAGGGTCTCACTTGAGGGAAACTGGATAGATGAGGGAGGAAGGTGGAAGGAAAACTTACTATTGAATACTTTGCTGCTTTAGTTTTCTCATCCACAAAGTTGGTTCTTGTAAAAGGCTTACAATAATATCTATCATATAGTAAGCTGCTGGTATCATTATTAGCGGTTGAAGTGTTAAAGACCAGTAATTCTCATTTTGCATCTCAGGTGTCTCATTTTTTCACATTTGTAGAAGTATTAGAAACACCCGATGCTTTCTTTGGTCTCTATACTATCACATTTTAACTGAAGTGGCTGAAAAAGTCATGTGGAGTTTGAATCTCCTTGTTTCTCTTGGCCTAGGGTTTGAGAGCCTGGTCTCAGAAGTGGACAGAACTGAGTCTGACTCCCCCACCCCAGCACTTGCCAGAGCATGTTTTTTTATTAGGTGCTATAAGGGAGGCAGAGATGTTTGTGCTGCATTGAATAGGTTTCCTTGATGGGAAAGGCACTATCCTGACATCTGGATTGAAGATGCATGCTGTATTCTGAAAGGCTAGGAAGGGAGATCATTCATTTGTTCATTTATTCATTCAGTTTTATATTAATTTATCTGGTCTAAATCTGCATTTAGGCAGATCTCATTTTTTTTTAAGATTTTATTTATTTATTTGAGAGAGAGAATGAGAGAGAGCACATGAGAGGGGGGAGGGGCAGAGGGAGAAGCAGACTCCCCGCCGAGCAGGGAGCCCGATGTGGGACTCGATCCTGGGACTCCAGGATCATGACCTGAGCCGAAGGCAGTCGCTTAACCAACTGAGCCACCCAGGCGCCCTAGGCATTTTATGTCAGCTGTTACTAGAACAGTTTGGAGAACCACCTTTTGGAGTGGGCTGGTAGGATTCTGTACTTGCCCTGGGACCATGCAACTTTTATCTTTCTAAAAGTTGGCTGGTGCCCGCAGCTCACCGTAGTCTAAAGTTATGGGGAAGTATTAGCTCAGAAAAGCTCTTATTTTATATCCTTTGTTTTAAATTAATGTTTGAATTTTGGAAAGTTACGAAAATTGGGTATTTTTTGTTGTAACACGCGTATACATTCCCATTTCCCCCACTGGCCAAAACCAATGGAAATTAAGAAGTTTTGGAATCAGAACCTTTTTGCTTAACAGGATGTTCTACTTGGGTGTTAACATGGCAGTGGTGGGAACCGTGCGTTTTCTGTAACGGGACGTTATCAAGTTCTGTACGTCTGGAAGTCTGCTGGCATTTTTGCAGTATTTTTGCTTAAGCATTATTTGCTTTTAGTAGCTGTGGCTTGTGCCTTTTATCCTCAAGAGAAAATGTAAAGATAATTTAAAAATGTGTGCCCTATGTTTAAAATGACATAAAACACTAAAAATCCTTGTGTTCTGGGTGTGGTTAAGAAGGTAAGACTGACATATTTGCCCTGTATTGATAGGTGCTTTTAAAACTGAAATTATAAAGAGAGTCCAGGGAATGGAGGGCCCCTGAGATGCCTCACGGCAGTGTAGGGTGAGGGCGGGAGCTTTGGCTTCCCACCAGACTTGAATTGTGCCTTTGCCACTTTCTAATGGAATTCACACAAAGCGCCACGTTCCTAATTGTGTCACCGGCCTGTCGTCACCCAGCTAGGTTGTTACTAATCAAGAGATGACGTGTGTGAGGAGCTGTGTGTGCGCCTCCTGCCAGAGATGGCAGGCAGATGGCCCGGGTCAGGTGGGAGGCCTCAGGACAAGGCTCAGCATCAAGCCCTGCGGAAAACTGCTTTTTTTTTTTTTTTAAATTTTATTTTTAAAAGACTTTATTTATTTATTTGTCAGAGAACACAAGCAGGGGGAGCGGCAGGCAGAGGGAGAAGCAGGCTCCCCACTGAGCGGGGAGCTCAGTGCGGGGCTCGATCCCAGGACCCTGGGATCATGACCTGAGCCAAAGGCAGATGCCCAGCCAACTGAGCCACCCAGGCGTCCCAGGAAAATTGCTTTTAAAGAGCGCATTTGGTGATGCCTAGCAATAAAGTTTGTGAAACAAAGGACTTTTTCCTTCTTTTATTAGTATATGCCTTTCATGCATCAAAATTGGTGTGAAAGCAATGAATGTTGACTAGATAAAATGACAATTTCATCAGTGATTGTTAAAATATAAATGTGAAAATAGCCAAATGATTACTACCTCCCTGATAAAACTGGCCAGGGATTATGTGAAAACTGAAAACAAAGCCCTTTGTTGTTCAGTGTTTTGCTTTTACAGAGGCTTCACAAAAGTCACTTATCACCCTCATCTACAGGTTGCTTTTGGAAATAGATACTGGGTGGTTCCTTCTCACCTCCCTCTTCTTCCAGTTCTTCTGTCTTCCGTGTGAACACATGGCCCAGTAGAGCTACATTGCTGCAACTTCTCACTGGCCTACACTTTTTTCTTAAGAATGTCAGCATTAAATTCATAATTACTAGCACAGATTTTAATTTTTTTAAAAAATATATTTTGAAGAGTTTTTCGTCCACTTTGTGAAGTACTGAGTTTTCTAAAATTGGAGGACATACAGATTTTGTGCATTTCAGCATCGAGTTAAGATACATTTTCAAGCAAACAGGCTTCATATGTGTGTATATACTGTTTGTGCAAATCAAATTTACGTTTTCTGATGTTATGAAACCAGCTTTGTTAGTACCCATGATTCTGGCTTTCATGTTGGGAGGAGAATGGAGGATTAAGGCAGATTAGAGTGTTGGGATAATGTTTGACTCCTTGTGTTCTGTGCGCTCACACAATAAAAGTCCTCCAAATCTGGACATTACTATGGTGAGATGAGCAAAAGCTTGAGTTTGCGATTGGTGCAGAGCTTAGTACGGCACCTGGTGGAGTAATAGACGAATCCGTTGCCTTCCGAATCAGTAACACGTGCCCTTGCTGACGTCCCCTGGGCGTGTGAGGTGTCTGGTGAGGCAGAGCCACCACTGCCCGCAAAGATTCGGCCCAGATAATCAGTGTCCGGGGAAAACATCTGTCTCATCTCACCATGCTCCTGATAGGCATGGATTACACCCGAGAGGCAGGAGAATCTGCAGAGAAGAGCGCCATTGTGGCCTTTCATAGGAATAAAAGCAGCTTTATTACAGCTCCCATATGCTGAATCAGTCTTGTGTTACGGCACCATGTGAGGTGTGTTACTACTCTGTCCTTGATGCATTTAAATGGCCGTCATTTCCATACCGTTGCTTCCAGGTGCTCTGTGAATTTGTGATTTTTTTTCTTTTTTTAAGATTCTATTTATTTATTTTTGCGAGAGCGAGCTAGCACATGAGAGGAGGGGGGAGGGGCAGAGAGAGAAGCAGACTCCCTGCTGAGCAGGGATCCCGATGCGGGGCATGACCTGAGCTGAAGGCAGACGCTTAACTGACTGAGCCACCCGGGTGCCCTGAATTTGTGATCTTAAGTAGAGCACATGGGCCCTCGACTGAGATGCCCACTACTTTCAAACAGGGATGGTCTCTCACTGATGTTTGGAAGAAGAACTCTGACCTTTGTGAGATTAAAGACATGACTGTTTTTTATGGTAACGGCACATATTTGACATTCGGAAGTCTGGAAGCACATATTTGGCTTCTATCTTGGTCCCAGGAGTGGTCGTCTTTGATGACTACTGAGTTATTTTCACATATTAAATGTAACAAGTATTTAAATGAGGGTGCCTTACATTGATGATGCTTCTCTTTTAATTTTAATATTAAAACTTGGGAGGTAGAGAGTATGTTGTTTTTAATGAGGGTAGGGATAGTGGTTATAGATATTTTTCTCCTGGGAGGAAGTGATGTATGAGGTTTTTATTAAGAATTGCTATTTGTGGAGTGTATGTATGAAGGGGGGGAATGGGAAGAAGGATCTCAGGAATTTTCCTTATATTTTCTTTTCTTTTGTTCATTTCTAGTCTTTATAACCTGGCTTCCCTGGAACTGAGAGAGAATCTTCTTACATATCTTCCTGAGTGAGTCTCTGGGCAAAATAAGAGGGGATTTTGTACTACATGAATTTCTTCAAGTATTAAAAAAAAAAAAAAAAAGTACTACAGTACTTTGTCAAAAAGAGATTCTGTGTCTTTTGGAAAGTTTGGGAGATGCAAGCCTTCCATTAATAGTTTTTCCTTGGTAATATTTACAGCCATGCAGTCCAAATGAGTCTTAGTTTTGGAAATGAGTCCGAGTGAGGAATACCATATTGCTCAGCATTTCTAAGTACTCTCTAAGGGTTCCTTCTTCTTCTTCTTCTTCTTTTTTTTTTTATAGCTCTCTTACCCAGCTGCGGAGACTAGAAGAACTTGATTTAGGAAACAATGAGATATATAATTTGGTAAGTCTGTATTGAAGAGAGATTTAGATTTAATTTTGCCCTTAGGTGTGATCAAAACATACTTTAGGGGAGATCTTTAGGGATGTATTCTCACAGATACAGCTTGGCAACATTAGAGAATGTGCTTCAGTTCACACAGGTTGAGAATTACGATGTAGGGGTGGGGAGGGTCAGGACTTGAGATGAGGGGCAGAAATGGAAACCACCGGCATTATTGGAGAGCTTTGGGAGTGCTTTTAGGGTGGGGGACTTGTATTGGAGAAGTCCCAACAAACATCCTCTATAGTACTCATTTATTAACTGTTGAATTGGGATTCTTTCTTAGTGGAAGACTAAACGTTGGATCTTTGTTACCATAACATTATTTTTTGTTTGTTTGTTTTAGCCAGAATCAATTGGAGCTCTCTTACATCTAAAGGATCTCTGGTTGGATGGAAATCAGCTGTCAGAATTACCTCAGGTAGGTAGTGATTTCACATTGTTTCCCCCAAATTATAAAACAACCACAGACACCACTCATGTATTCCCCGCTTCTGCGTGAAATTTTCTATAAGGGGGATCTTGAAAACCAAAAACATTGGTTGAAAAAGCACATTTGATAAAATATTAAGCATTCATCATACTACATTGCCATAGAAAAATTGAAAGCCTCAACCCACCATTTCTAAAGATAGCAAATACATCCTTTAGTTTGTGAAGTCTGTATTTTATTTCATCCATGCTCCCCACGTGGCTTACCTCAAGCCCAGCAAATTTGTAAATTGCCAGGACCCCTGATTCTTAGATGGTATCCATTTCTGCCACTCTTTGTGATGTGTCAAGTACTTTTGGAAGATTGTACCCACATTCTGTTCCGTAATAGGTGATGTCAAAGAAATGTTAAAAGCTTTTATTTCAAAATTTTTGCAAATACTGCTTATGGTTTAGCTGTTTTGTCATGGTGTTCAGGTTTTTCCGACTATTACCAAATGTGAGAACCGTGTTCCAAATGAATTGGAGTCTGCATACACTCCTATATACGTAATCATCTTATGGAGCCCTAGTAAGCAGGCTTGCTTTCTACTTAGGTGAGAGAGAAACAGAAGCCAACAAACCCAACAATAAAATACAAGCATTTTGGGGCGCCTGGGTGGCTCAGTCGGTTAAGCAACTGCCTTCTGCTCAGGTTGTGATCCTGGAGTCCCGGGATCGAGTCCCGGGATCGAGTCCCGCATCGGGCTCCCTGCTCGGCAGGGAGTCTGCTTCTCCCTCTGACCCTCCTCCCTCCCATGCTCTCTGTCTCTCATTCTCTCTCTCGCAAATAAATAAAATCTTAAAAAAAAAAATCGGGCGCCTGGGTGGCTCAGTCGGTTAAGCGACTGCCTTCGGCTCAGGTCGTGATCCCGGAGTCCCGGGATCGAGTCCCGCATCGGGCTCCCTGCTCGGCAGCGAGTCTGCTTCTCCCTCTGACCCTCTTCCCTCCCATGCTCTCTGTCTCTCATTCTCTCTCTCGCAAATAAATAAAATCTTAAAAAAAAAACAACAAAAAAAACCCCAAGCATTTTCCCGTTACTTAGGTTTTGTCAAACTATTACTGATTTTTATTCTTTGCTATACCTTATAGCCAGTCTTTAAAGTCCAGGTATATTTCATGATGGTCTAGGTGCCGATATTTTAAAGCAGATCAGATGCTCAGCTGGTTGGAGCAGGTGTGCTGGTGCTGTGTACTTTAGGTGAGGAATGCCGTGTTAATGCAGGAGGTCTGACTCTAGGAGAAAGTACTCAGTAACAAGTTATGGCTGTAGGTACAGCACTGGAAGTATGAGGACCTCACTCACAACTAAGGGAAGGAAGGAACTAACTGCAGTCTCTTTCTAAGGTCTTGGCTGCATTTGGGGAAAGGAGACAGACTAGCAACCGATATGGGTGAAGGTTTGATTAGTATCTAGATTTCTCTAGGAAATTATGAGAAATCCTGATTGGGAGAATTCAGGTTACTTTGGGAGTCACCAGATAGGGAATAAAAATACTACGAGATTATCAGGAAAGTAATACACCAGCTCTGGGGCATGATGGGGAAAGAATATGTGTGTGTGTGTGTAGAGAAATACATAAATGATTGTGTATGAATACAAAATGCCACATCCTGAACACAAAAAAATTATAATTCCAGTGATCTTGTTGTAAATGGTTATTTAAACATCTCATTCGTCCCTCTTTATAAACTGTTAAACCAGGACTCAACTCATCAGATAGTCTAAATAATCGGAATTACTTTCCTGTCATCATGGATGACAGAAAGAAAAGGATACAAAGGCATTGTTAAAATGAATTAATGAAAAAGAACACCTTCAAGGATCAGGCCTGAAATTAGTAGAAAGGCAGTCTGGTTTCCTACAGACAGGAATTACAGGGGCGTGTCCATAGGGTGCGTATTAGGTAAGAGAGAAGCTGGAAAGAATAGATCAGACCAAAGTAAGTATAGATTGAAGGATTTGTACGTGTGTAGATATTAAGGAGCCACATGATATTTTAATGTTTTTAGTAGAAGGGTGGTCTGATTACATACCTATAGCTAGCTATGTTTCCAGGAGAGAAATACAGAAACAAGAGTTTGTAGCACAGACTTGGCCAGGGAGTATGAGGATCAGAGCTAACAGTCCAGGTGGAAGATAATGACCGGAGGAATTTAATACAGTGGCAGTGGAATGGCAAAGGGGAGGCAAGTATAAGAGAGAAACTGCATTTTGTGAATGGAAGGTAGGATATCTCTTGAGCAGAATATTAGACTCATTGAGGTACTTTCCCTGCTCCTGGGATAGTCTGTTTCCTTTGAAAGCAGGATGCTACTCTCTTCTGGTGAGGTTAAAGGCATCAGTGGGTCCGGATGCCCCAGTGTTGCTGGGGTATAGTTGCATTGATGTTTGTTGTGACAAGTACTACCGGTAATGGGAGATATAAAGTAGATGGTTTCTTAACAGAGAAAATCTCAGGGTCACCCTGAAGTATAAGCTGCTTATTGAAGTGATTGATTCCAAACTTGAAGAGCAGGATTCTAGACTCCTTTTTTTTTTTTAATTATATAACCGTAGAGTCATTTGTTCTCTCTTGGTGCCAGTCTCTTCATCTGTTAAGTGAGAATGATTCCTTGCCTGCCTGAAGTTGGAGGGCTTGGCATCCCTCCCAGCTCCGTGTCTGTGATTTTTACAGCTTCCCGTTTGCATTGGAAAGGGGTCTGGAAATTTACTCCAGCCTTCTCATATAGATAAACGCTAAAGAAACATCCTCGGGACGACTTTGGGATTTGACTGTGAAAAATCACTGTAAGAAATTCCTCTGTACTGTGGCAGGTTTAAGCATGAGGCTCTTTTTCTGTGTCACTGATGTAGGAAATAGGAAATCTGAAGAACCTGCTGTGCTTAGATGTCTCTGAAAACAGGTTGGAAAGACTTCCTGAAGAAATCAGTGGCCTGACTTCATTAACGGATTTAGTCATTTCCCAGAACTTACTAGAAATGATTCCGGATGGCATCGGTAAGTATGGAAAGTAACTCCCTACTAAAGATGCTGGCTGTTGTCTCAGGCCTTTGGAGCTCACTCTGATCCTTTGGTCACCACTCTCAGACGCTGGGGATGTGGCTTCTTTAGTCTCCATGTCATTTATTTGTTCTTAAAGAAATAATGCGGAGAACATCTAATGCAATTGAAGTTTCTCGATAGGCAACTATTTCTGTCATCCTGGTTTGGTAGCTGTAGTAGGTATGATTACTTCTAAGTGTTGACTCCTCTGTCTCTTCTGCATCTTGTCTCAGCAATTTCAGTAGAGATTAGTCTGAATAATAGATATGTTTCAGATATGGGAGCAGTCTCTAAGAAATTTCTAAGTGAGCATCCTAAATAGTTTATGAGAAAGTGACTCTGACCTTATCACATGACCTGGGGAGAATGGTGTATTTGAGTTGAGCCTTTTCTAGTACATTGAGAATAATCTTTTCCTTTAACCATTCTATGCCATTTCCTTAAAAATAAATGAGTCCAGACATTTCCTTTACCGTAAAGGCATTCAGTCCCGTGTGAGAAAATAAACACAGGGAAGGTATAAACAGACATGGACCAGGAGCTCCACCATAGCAAAGCCACTTAGAGGTTGTAAGAAACTGTGTTTAACCACGTGGTTAACATAGGATTGCTGCCTTTGACCTTTGTTTAACTCTTATTCAAAATATCAAAGTTTGTAAAAGATTTTCAGTAGTTGGAAAAGCTGTATGACAGAGGACCACTTCTTTCTGGTATTTGGTCAAGATGAAAGCAGTAGCTGATTGTTGCAACGGGGCAGGAACACAGATGTTGCCTTTTGGTTCACACTGTTTGGAAAATTGGTGGGGATTTTGACTCCAGGTAGAGATGGTTGGTGAGAATGATAATAAAACAGTTGTAGGACCTGGGGACGTTTGGTTGCTGGGCATAGGAAGTAGGAGGCATGAGATGGCTGACTTCAAGCATTTGAGAGGCCGTCCTGTAGAAGAGAAGTCGATTTGTTACTGCATCTTCTAGTTCAGACAGCTGCAAGGAAAGGATATAAATGAAATATTGGTTACTAGTTAGTCTGGGCTGCTTAGTGAAGGGATGAGTGCCCTGTGACTTGAAGTGTTCAAGGAGAGGCAGCAAGACCACTTGCCAGTAATACTGTTAAGGAGACTCCTCAGTTGGAGGGAGAGCTATCGGTTCAATTCAGTGTGCCCTGTGGAGAATGTCAGTGCCTCTCCTGCCGGTGAGGACAGGTGGGAACCCTCTGGGGACAGTGTTAGTAGCTTATTGACGACGCTAAATAAGGAGCTTACGAATCTGTTAGTTCTCCTGCCCTGCTCTGTGACAACACGCAAGGCAAGTTAATTTTTTCAACATTTTCCTTTCTCCAGCTTTACGTCTCCTTTAAGAGAGAGGCCATTTTCTGATTTTCCTGGGGACAGTGTCCCCATGCCAGCCTCTCTCAGTAGATAATGAAGGATATCTGCTCTCTAGGTTCCTTCCTTGAATTATAGTTGAACATGAGAATCCAAAATATTGAGGATTTCCTTCACTCAGTGGGGACATTGAGGAAGCTGTGGTCACCCCATTCCTCTCTTCCATGGCCTGTGGGCACCACCAGAAAATCCACTCTTCCTGCCCTCAGTTCTTCATGTGGCGTTTCAGAGGTTTCCATTTTATTCTGCACACCTAGAACCACTTCATTACAGAAGCCTTCACCAAGCCACTTTCACTCCCAGGTGATAGAATAAACCACACTTTATTTTTTGTTTTTAGTGAGGATGATTCTTGGAGTAAGATGAAAGTCTCTGTCCTTTGTACACAAAACATTTCCTGTTCTCAAAGATCTGTCAAGAGCTAGCTGTTTGTTTTTCTGTAAAGTTTCTGGCTTTGATACGATTTTTTTATGTAGTGACTTTTTAAATGATTTGTTTCTAATTGCTGACTGTTTTTGATGTTCTGATAAAATTAACTCTCCACCTTTAGTGATCTAAATGAGAAAGATGTGGTTTCATAATGTGAAAAGCCAAGTGAGGAAAAAAAAATAAGACAAAGAAGAACAGATAAGAGATACCAAGTGATGATTAGGAAGACAGTTGTAACTAATGAGTTGAAATAATGCTTTTACAGGAAAACTAAAGAAACTGTCGATCTTGAAGGTGGATCAGAACAGACTCACACAGTTGCCTGAAGCAGTTGGGGACTGTGAAAGCCTCACTGAATTAGTTCTTACAGAAAACCGGCTCCTGGTGAGTGTGGGCTGCACATTCAAATGGATACGTATAGTGTGGTTTCTGTATCATAGAAACTTATTAGGGTAGAGTCTACTTACTCATAATTGGGGTGGACTATGTGGAAATTTTCTTACGTTACATCTAAAAACACGGACTTCAAAGCAAATGCAGGACATAAAGATGAGTGGCTTTTAACCTGCTTAAGTGAAGAGAGTGGTAGTTAGGATCCGCTGACAGAGGTCTCCAGTGAGGGATGGGGATGAGCCACCATCCGTGGATGTGCTGATGCCTCTGCCCTGGTGTCCGAGGACCGCCGGAGGAAACCTTCTCTCAGGGTTCTTCGAACAAATGGAAAGAGACAGAGAGAGAAGGGGAGAAAATGGTGTTTGGCTGCGAAAAGCCCTGGTGGGACTGGGGGGATGAGTGCTCTTTGTGGGGCTGAGCGTGGAATTGAGATCTCACCCCACCCTAGAAATTAGGGGTGTCGGTAGCTGCAGGTATCCCACACTTGGCCCGGGCTTCCCCATCCTCCCAATGGTGAAGCTTTGGCATCAGCCACCTGGGGGGAGAGGGGTGTTATCAGGATGACAGCAGATCTCTGTTCCCGCTCCCTTCCAGCTGCTCTCTCTGCTTTCGTCAGGCTCTCACTGATCACTCCATCCTCTCCTTCTCCTCTCTTCGTTGTCTTCTAGCAGCCATGTTTGCTTCACCGTACTTTCCTACCTTTCTCTGTCACTGTATTTCCTACCCTACTCTCCCTGCTCCTTTTTCCTCTTCTCTTTTCTCCTTTCTTCATAAAAACAGTAAGCAGTGCTCTTGAGGTAGAGAGAGCAGAAAGACAGCATGAGTGGGTAGGACACAGAGCTGGTGTGGGAGCCCAGCCACATCTCTCCTCAGGTAGCTCGGGCAGCCTCCTCTGGTGGGTGTAGTGGAAGTGCCCCAGTCTTCTGATGCTCGTTTATGGTTTTAGGCTTACAGATAGTTATCGTAACAGCTATAAACATAACATTCGCCCCTGGCTTACAGCAGAGCGCTGAAGCTCTCCCCTCCACCAGCGCCCCACCTGGTTCCTAGAGTGCTCTGCACGCCCCACGTCCCAGCCCTGCTCATCTTGCTCCTGTCCCCATGCCGCCTGCCCTTCCCCCAGCCTCACAGCACCCCTGCTCAGGATTCTGGTCCCCCCAGCCTTCTGGCTTCCGGGTCATCCAAGCCATTCTCCCAGTGTGTTCTCCAAGGTTCAGGCAATGAAGGGATGAATCTTGAGGTGAAAATTCTTCCTTAGATTGAAGAGCGTTACTTCTTTACTACGTGTTTCTCTGTTTCCAGGTCTGTGCCTTTGACTTCATTTCATTGAAACATACTCTGGTTTTAACAAAAATGCAAAATACTTAATTCTGCATCTTCCAAATGAGCTGTGACCTATCCGATATTCAGAAAGAACTATTATGTCTCTTGCTGGATGAGATTATATTCTTTAAATCCTTGAAAAGATCTGTTTTACTGTGAGTCATGTTAAAAAAAATGTGTTAAATTAATAATTAAAATGTTGCTTTAACAGACTTTACCTAAGAGCATTGGAAAACTTAAGAAGTTGAGCAACTTGAATGCAGACAGAAATAAATTAGTGTCTTTACCAAAAGAGGTATGTGCTTTAAAAAAACAATAATATTATAAAGAAATAATAGCACGCAAGGGATCATAATGTCACATGTTTTAAAAGACTTACTGCGGTGCTTTTTAAATGTTATGTACTCTCATTTGTGAGCATAGAAATGGTTGGAGGAGTTATATCAAAGAATGATCATCAGTAACATTAAAGAGAATAGGTGGGTCCAGATGACTATGAGCATTGTTGAGAAAGCTGAATTGACAGGATTTTAAGTGGGAGAAAGAGAGAGTTTGACCTTTCTGGCTTGACATGTAGAGAACCATTGACAAAAATAGGTAATTTGAGAGTTTAGCAGAGGAAATGGATAACGTTGGGTCTAACGGAGTTTAATGTGAAATTAAACTGCTTCCTAAGCCTTTGGAATTATAAAAGTGGACTTGATGCAACCCTTTTCGTGGGCAGAGATCGAGACCTGGCAGTGTTCATGTTTGGGAGAGAGTGAATGAACTCCTCACAAAGGCGTTCACACAGAGGGAGGTGAATGGGCAGCTGTAGCCAGATTCTTAGGAATTTTGTGTGTGTCTGTGTGTATGTGTGTATGTGTGTGTGTGTGTGTGTGTGTGGATGATCCCACCAGGAGAAGAGACCATCACCATGCATTGTGGGAAGTAGTTGTGCAGACACAGAGGCACTTCAGTTCTGGCAAAGGAATTGGCTGAAAACAAGGGGACTCAGAGCAGATTTAACAAGGATGCCTGTGTAATGTTTAACAAGAAAGCTTACCTTCTATTTGGAACTAGGGGAACTGGGAGATGGGTAGTGATTTTTTTTGTTAACTGTTAGCCTGAAACTCAGTTTAGCCACCCTTCTTCCCCCCATCAAATGTTGGTGAGCCCCGTCCCCTTTGTTAGGCCTCACATGAAAAGGTGTGATATCGTGTGAGATGATCCCTGGCCAGGCGCAGTGTCCTTCCTATCTCTGTTTTTACCCTTTCTTACATCTCTCTTGGGATAATTTTATTTTATTTTTTTATTTATTATTACTATTTTTTATTTCTCTTGGGATAATTTTAGAACTACCATCCCACCAGCCAGAACTGTGTGTTCTTACTTTCTTCCTATGGCCTTTCTCCGCGTGTCTGAGCTTTGCTTGGTTTCTCTTTCTCTTTCCTCATCTTGGTGCTATACCCTCTGGGTCCCAGTCTTCTGCCTGGGCAAGACAGCTGACATTCCTGAAGGGACGCATAGAGGGTATTTGTCATAAATTGGCCATATTCTGACCCATCCTTACTCTGAGCACTGGCACTTAAAACTGTTCCCTACAGAAAGACTTCAGTACACCTCCGCTAAACTGGGACACAAACAAGTAAGAGATTCTGCTAATTAGAACATGTTGGTTCTGGTCTCACAGTGATAAACCAAAACATAGAGCTGATATTCTGAATATTGACTTTACTGTTGTTGAATGGGTAGCAGACTGGACACATAGACACGTGCACAGGGAAGTAGGGAAGATTTCTTACTTTCTTTTTAGATGCCGCGTACCGTACTCGGCGCTGTTGTGTTTAACTCCCTAAATCCTCGCAGCGGCTTTTGAGGTCGTAAGGGAGAGTTCCTCATTTTCCAGATGAGGAAGCTGAGGCCAGTGGAAAGCCCTCCATAGCAGGCCTCACCTAGCTAGCAGTCAGTAGAATGGGCTCCAGAGATGTGTCCCCTCAGCCTGCTCACTGTTCTTCCACCGGCCAAGGAAAGCATGGCCGCTCAGGTCATACAGATTCAGTCCAGCCTTTTCACATGTGGCCCTGAGGTAAGATAGGACCTTAAGTTGGTAAAGAGAGGTCACACTATCTTTAGCTTGGACGTGTTCGAAAATTAATACTTTTCAGGAACATTTTCAAGGTTAGTGCTGAAGAGAGCACTTGGGAGTTGAATGTCCATCCCCACTAAGTTTCCCCACCTAGCCCGTCTTCCCCATCCCCCTCTTCTGATTCTCTAGCAAAGGAATACCTCCTAGGCACAACTTTAACATTTTATTTGTGTAAAATTATTGCCATCATGTTAGCATCTGTCCTCTTTACATTTTAAGAGAATGAAACTTGTACTCAGGGTCCAGAGGGATATGCCCACCACATGCTGTGTCCGTGCAAATTTATTTTATTAGAACAGCGTTTCACGATGTGGAAAGTGAATGTGGTGTGAAAATAGTTCTAGCTTTGAAGCATTCTAGCTAGCTGTCACGTGTTATCCGCTCTCTATGAAATTGTGATTGGTTTTCTGGCAGGTAGAGTTTGATGATAGAGTCTGTGCCCTTTCCTGCAGCGGTGAGAGAAAGCAGGGAATGTGCTGAGGTTTTTAGGAACTGGCTCTCTTCTAGCACACCTTCACTGCTACTCATGCACACTCACCTCCTAGGGTAGGGAAACGCCCTGAGCCCATGTCCCTAATTCCGCTGCGGGTTGCAGTGTGGTGACCCCGGAGAAATGGCTGCTGAGTGCTTGCTGTTGACTGTCGGGGCTGAGCAGCCAGACCACCCCAGGCCTCCTGACCCCCAAGGGTGTCGTGGTGGTCTGCGCCGCATTGCCGTGCCATGAGTCTCTGTGCACCGAGTGAGTGTGGCAGGCCCTGGGACCGTGCGTGTGTGTGCATGTGTGTGTGTGTGAGGGTGGGTGTAGAATCGGGGCAGCGGGGCTGGACCTAGGCGACTATGCGTGTGTGCACTTGCTCTGCCTCCAAGCTTGATGCCATCACATCCTGTACTTTCCTTGTTGGATTCTGCACTTGCAAAACTCTTCTACTCTCTCTTGAACAATTAAGTTGCATGCATGACAGATCTAAACTGACACACTAACTGATTCAGTATATATGCCAGAAATCCATAATTGTGTTAATTGCGATTGGGTCTGGTGTGCCATGTAGTTCTTCCTGTTTTTTGGCTTTCTTTAATTTGGTACTATTGTATATCATGTTTTAGAGCACAGCTCCTTAGTCTCTGGCAGCATTTATTTGTTTTTGTTTTTTTTCCCCCAAATGAGGGGAAAATGTACTGTGTGGGTCACAATAATAGATTCTGTTTGTGTTTTGTGGTGTTATTTGCAAATCAATGAATGTCTCTTGTTTTCTTAATTGTTAGCTGCTTGGAAATTTAGAAAAGTCGGGTAAACTTGTTATCTTGTAAGTATTGTTCAGACCACAGTTGCATCTCTAACTTCCATTTTGCTTCTGAAATGCATGAAGATTTCAAATCGGCTGACTGCTTTGTGTGTTCCTCATTGTAAAATATTGGACATTTTCGTCTAAACTCAGTTTGTTTGTTTTTTTTTAAATGACCGCATGGCCTGGAACCTTATTTTGTTACGTGTTTGTCAGATTTGTTCAGATTGTTCTCTCTCAAAAGAATGCTTTTCTGTGAATTATATTTTAAGTTATTCAGAAATTCCGAAAGGCATAACGTGGCAGCTCATCTGTCTTCACTAAATTCCGGTTTGTCAGCACAATTCTCTCTCCAATGGAAAGGCTAGATTTGCTTTATTTGCTACATGTGGCATGCTTCTGATTTTTCAAGCAACTTATTTGTGTCTTTTATTTCTCATCCTGTCATGTAAGTGTGTATGCTTCTGGGGGAAAGAAGGCTCCCCCAAAAACTTAACGTTTTTGGTGGAGGGAAGAATTAAGAAGAGACTGCGTTCTGTGATGCGTGGATAGAGAGGGAGTTGGTTTTTGTGTGATTGTGAGTATGATGAAAGAGAGCCAGCAACTTCATAATATTCCCCAGCCAAATCTTACCTTTGAACAACCTGCACCATCTAAAGAGTTTCTGGCTGGAAGAAATTGAGCATGTGTCCAAGTTTAGAGTCCAGTCTTTTGTCTCCATTAAGTCAAAGTGAAAGTGATCTTGACTCCATCACACTTATCCAGTCAAAAGATAGGATTTGCAGATCATTTATCAAAGCTTGTTTTTGTTTTAAATCAGCACTCTGTAAACGTTAAGTACCCATAAATATTGTGATTTTCAGAAGTGTCTGTGGTGATAGAGAATTCGTTTTATGGATGGCTTTCTGTCTTATTACAATTTAGTGTAAGCTTCCATCATATTCTAAAATGGATTATTGATAAAAGAGATAAGATAAAACCTAAAAATACTAGAATAAAATATAGTTGGCCATTGGATTTCAAAATGGAGAAGGCATTCCCAAACTTGAAAGAGGAAACAAGTCCTAAAAAAACAACCAGTTGGTAGATTTGTCTATGTGAAAATTAGATTTCTGGTCTTCAAGAAGGTAAAGACAGCCTGGGGGCCAGGGTCTTACAACATTACAGACGGAGAGGTCTCTCCTCATTCTACTCGAAATCCTTCCCGATCATTGAGAAAAAGATGTTCCCACGAGTGGACAAAAATTAAAGCAAAGAACCCACCACAATAAACAGTAAGTGATTTAGAGAAGAAAAAATAGAAATGGCTACCAATGTGAAAAAATTTTAGTCCCATCAGTATTCACAGAAATGTTAATAGAAGCTTTTTGACCTATCATATTGTCAAGATTAAAAAAAAAAGTGATACCAGATGTTGGCGAGGGCACAGGAAAATGCATAGATAATATGGAAGTATAAATTATTACGTCTTCTGGAAGGGAACCATATTGAAGGATCCTTTGAAAGTGTTCATACCCTTTGATTCTGCAATGCCACTTCTAGGGCTTTGTCCTAGGAACACAGTTGTGGTACACATGAAAACCATGCACAAGAGTATTTCTCATGTATATGTAGGGGCAACTAACAGGTACACATACAGGGGCAGCTCACACGCGAATCTTCACAACAGTCCTGTGAGGTGTAGTAAGTCGTTATCAACATCCAAGAGTCCTGGAAACCCAGACTCAGCTGAAGTAACTTGCCCAAGATTACACAGGAAAGACATGGTAGAACCAACTATCAGCATCTAATGGGGGAGATTTGTGAAGTGATCTGCGAGACGTCTGTAGAATCAAATAGTTATGTGGTCAATAAAAGTCCTTTTAGAAACATAATGATGTGGGAGGACGTTCCTGGTGTTATGTGTAAACAGAAGTGCTGAAGATCATAGTGTTGGTCCTAATTTCATCAAAGTGTGTATGTATATATATAATCACAAGTGCATGGCAATAATACCGGAGGATTGTACTTCAGAATGTTAATACCAATTATCCCTTTGGGGTAGAATTGGTCTGAGTTTTTTCCTTGTGCCTTTATGTGTGTGTATATATGGTTTTTATTTTCCAGTCAGCGTAACTTTTTTATAATTAGAAATGAAGAATGCCGTAGCTGTTAGTGGATATTTCGATGTCAGGGGCCCAACAATTCAGGAAGTCCCAAAGCCACATGATTTCCAAAATATTTATGAAACAGGAACATTCGAATAATATGCCACGGATGATGATGGGAAAGGCAAAAAACAGTCTTTGGTTTCTAAAATTACTCACCATATTATTACAGCTCAAATTGTGTTTTGACCAGATTTCACTTATTGTACGTTTTCCTTTCTGCCAGTGAAATGTAGGTTCCATTCTGTTACATATAGAATATTAAAAGGCAGATAGTGAAGGAAAAATGAAAGTTTCTTCACACTTGGGGCAGGTGTTCAGAAAGTGGAATATAGGTAGACAAGGATGACTAATACAGGTTTTCTCTTTGGATCACTGACAGTGATTATCGCCTCTTGAGTAATGTCACCTGCAGGCAATTAATACTTAGCGCAGCTGACCCGACTAAGGGTTTGCTCAATGACCTGCAGATCCCATCTCCTCAAGATGGGTTAAATCAGGTCCAAACAGTGAAGGAAGGTATCGTCTGGAATTAAGAGACACAAACCAGCAAAACAAAGATTCTCAGCTACATTCTGTAGTTCTCCAAGTCCAACCCTTTGTATTCTGGGAAGGTGCTATTATGTGGTTTAAGGAAGTTTAAAAATACCAGCTTCCTACGTAGATGGTAATAAGTTATTTAAACAGTGACTCTGCTTCCCAGAATTTCTAAGTGATACAGGCATTTTATCCTGATGATCACTAAGGACGCTGTAAATTCTACCTCCTGAACCTGAGAGAGAAAACAAATACACATGAACCATATGTATACTAGAATACTGAGCTCACACCAGTGCTTCACTAGCAGTGAAGTCACAGTGTATTTATCCCTAGTATTTTCCACAGTGACATTTTGTCATTTTGTCACGGTGATGCATTGCTGGGGAGAGATTTTTAAGAAGGTCAGGTGTGTTCTGGGAGGAGCTCACCAGGGTCAGCACACTTCCAACAACACAGCAGGCACGCAAGTGTTGACTGCACTGGTCTTTTGGATCCAGGACTTGGACTTCTTGAAAAGACAGTAACTGTCACATTGGTTTGCCAGCCACATTTATTAGGCCAGGTTCTATGATAGGTTCTAAATTGTGTTTGTGGTTTCATTTAATTTGATCCCGATTGTTACTTTTGGTTAAAGTAACATAGTCTAACACACAAAACACAGGATGGAGCCTTAGTTCCAGCCCAGGTCTTCGTGATCCCAGAGCATCCTACTCCAGTGCGCCACATTCCTCTCTGATGTCTATGAAGAACTATACCTTTTGAGTTACGGTTTTTACTGCTTAATAATCCTCTCCGAAAGCCAAAGGCTCGTGCCATGACTTCCTGGCTGATTTGGAAAGAGGTGTCTGTTTGTGCACTGTTCTGCCTGGGACAGTGCGTGCCTCTGAGGGTGATAAAGGCGTCCCGGCACACTGAGCAATAACACTCGCTCTTTGTTGGCATTGTTTCATTGTTTTCTGAAACCCTTCGACAATAGAGATCAGGAGGTCACTCTGCCTGCTGTGACAACCCAGAGTGCCTACGAGGCTCTTGAATACAATTGCTTTCCACCCCTTGAGGTCTCAGATGGGTTTGAGATTAGAATGGGAAAGGAAAAAGAAAAAATAAATAAATGAGACTATAAACACAGTAGACAGCTCACACATTCCATTGGGAGTTCACATTATTCCCGCCCCCTCAAAAGACTTAAGGGGTGTTTACTTGTCCAGAACTTTTATTGCTCCAACAACTGTTAGAACCCTCTCTGACCCATTTTAATGAGTTAATTGATTTTTTGATAGATAGTATATGTACATGATACAGATTGAAAATGTTCACATGGTATAGTATTAGGGCCCCAAAACAGATATCCTACAGGTGGCTGGAGCAGTGGACAGCTTCATGACAGAGTGCCCCCAGTTATGATGCAGTTTCAGCTCTATACACACTCCAGTACCTTATTTTGCCACTGTGAGGGTTGTGTATGTGCATAACTGCTTTGCCTCTCTGGAGTACAGATAAATCTTACGTCTTTATAGCCAGGCTGGGATGATAAGGTTAATGTGAGATCCAGCCTCAGCCACGTGCTGACCTGGAAGACCTCCCACGTGGCACACAGACCCACTACTGAGCCCAGAGCCCATTGCACATGGAGCAGGGTCATGGGGGGTTCCCCTCCATGAGGAGCTTGGGGGTTTCCTCCCATGAATAGATCTTTGTTGGGATCATCTCAGTTTATCAGAGAAAATCTAATCACGTCGATCCTCTTTTGATTCCTTCCATAATATTCCTGGGCATCTGAGTAAAACTGATGATTCCCTTCCTCAAGAGGGAAGAATGCCAAGCCCCTCAAAGATCCTGTTGTATATCTCTTTTAGGGCATGATTTTGGGGCCCTATGTTTATAAAACCTAAGAGAGGCCTCTCTAATGATTCTTAATACAAAAAAGAAGAGTTTTCTAGTTTTCATTTCTACACGTAGAAGCAGATATTAACTTCAAGTAGCAGTCTTTCACTAGTAAATAAATAAACATAAGCGTATAAACATATCTAAATGAGAAGAGTTGGTAGGTAGGTAGGATGGGTACTGTACTTGCCAAGCACCCTGGTTTTATGGACATGTACAAGTTAAACAGCTCAGTGTATAGATCATAATTACAAAAGGAATGCAGAGAGCAGTGTATCAGTATGGACTGTGGGGTTTGGGGAAGACTCAATGGTGTAGAGGATGTTTAGCTACTTTGGGACAGTTGGTAAGATTTAGAAAGACAGAAAAAAGAAGAGCATTTCTATAAGACACAGTGGGACCAAAATGTTATATTTTAGAGGGCAGTGAATGCACCAGTTTTACTGGGATGGGAAATGTGAATACTGAGAAATCATGGGGACAATCTAAAAGCCTTTCTACATATCTGGGTGTTTTCCATTTTAGACAAACGTTAGTTCGTGTTTTCTTTTATGTTTATTTTTCTTTTACATCCAGTATGGGTAAGTACTCTGGTTAAATACCTGATCTCAAGTCTTTATGTTAACTCCTAAGGGAAGACATAGTAAGATTGTTCATGAAGGTAATGTTCATAATTATGTAGCATAATTTTTATTTCATAAAAAGCCAAATGTTCGTAATTATGTAGC
Organism: Mirounga leonina; assembly: GCF_011800145.1. Classification (NCBI taxonomy): domain Eukaryota; kingdom Metazoa; phylum Chordata; class Mammalia; order Carnivora; family Phocidae; genus Mirounga; species Mirounga leonina. The sequence continues at coordinate 19,638,610 of NW_023270807.1, forward strand.
AATTTCATAAATATGCATTCTGCTTTTTTAAGGTACATACATATATTAAACACATGTATACATAGAAGAGGGCATGGGATGTACTTAGATATCATTAAAGATGCAAGTCTCCTGCCTCTCCTCAAGTGGGAAGCTGTGGAGTATTTTTCCATGTGTCAGAGAGACATCAATAGGTTCCTTCATGAGCCTTTTCTTGCAATCACTCTGGGTCAGGATAGTTAGTACAGAAAGAATGTAGTACTGTATGGAGTCCTGCAGAATGTTGTGTCTGAGATTGAGTTATTTTTCCACCCCCTTGATTCAGCTTTCCTGACCATAGAAACCATGGCCAGTTTGTTCAAGAGAATGGTTCAGTTCTTTTGTGCTTATGTTCTTTTTTGAAGACCAGGCTCATACAAAGCTCAATTACCGTTGAATCACTTACTAAATAAATAAATAGTAATCAAATTTGGTGTGGATGTCAATATTGATATGTTTCTACCAGCATTAAATTTACCAGATTAATGTGTGTATTTACCACATTCAGTTTTACCTAAAATATTGTTGATTTTGCATTTGTGAAAGGAAAATGAATAATGAATTTACCAAGTTAAGTTGTGAATGACCAAAAGCAATTAAAAGATGTATGGGGGAAAATTAATGTACTGTATTGTCTATTTGATATCCTTTTTTTCCTTTTTTTTGTTTTTTGAAATGAACTGAGACACTGGGAACACTGGATTTAATATAATGGGCAAGTCTTCAAAGGGGTGTGCATGTATCATTGTTGGCCTTATTTTTGAAACTTAGAATTCTTAATCCACCAAATAATATTTATCTGGACCTGGGTAGCTTAGTTAGTATTTAAAAGATATAGTTGCTATTTGAATAGCAGTGGAAAATGACTTGCTTTTCAGAATGAGATTTTTCAACTGTACTGTTTATTTTCTTGATTTAATTTAGAATATGTACATTTAATGTATTGTAGAGATTTTTATGAACTTACTAGACTACTTAATGTTTATATGATTTAAATTCAAAATAGTTGGCCTCAGTGAAACTTAAAATCATGTGGTATCATTTTATGTGTTCTTTTCATGCCATTTGACAAACAAGATACCCACCACCATCTTCCACAAAAACCTGGAAAAAAGATGTATTTTCTTTCTCATTGTAGATTGGAGGGTGCTGCAGCCTCACTGTGTTCTGTGTGCGTGACAATAGACTAACTCGGATACCTGCAGAGGTGTCTCAGGCCACAGAGCTTCATGTCCTGGATGTGGCGGGGAACAGGTAACCATGTTCTGGTTTGCCTTTTTTGAGAAAAAGAGCCAGATGTTCATCCACTCCAACCTTTGTCATGTGTCTTTGCCATCTTGCCTTTGCTCCATCTTATAGAATATGTACCAATTAGTCAAATGACCCAGAGCCCAGAAAGTTGTTAATCTGAGAGCAGGAGGGATGGATTGGATGGGGGAGTAGAAGAGGTCAAGGACGGCCTGAGTGCGGGGCACTTTGAAGTTTAAGTGGACGCTTCTATAGAAATGCTTCCCAGAACAGCATACAGTGATGTAAGGGAGACAGCGCTGCCTGAGAACTGGGATACTTAGGTTTTCCCTTAACTTTGATAGCTTTTGTAAGTCATCGTGAGCCTCTGGGTTTCCTCATCTGAAGGATGAGCTTGAATGAGTTTGAACTAGATTTTAACCAGGAGTCTTGATGTGCTCTGCTGGTGATTCTGAACCCCTTGAAACTGTAAACAAAATTATATTCAGGGACATTTTTCTGGCCAAAGGATCCCCAACTAATGTCAGAATCACCAAGTGGTCATAATCAAAGTGAAGAGCTACCTGACTGGTATTCCCCAAGGTCACAGCAGTGCCATTTCTCATGTTCTGAGGTCAGAGGTCATAGTAGATTGCTCCCTGGTTTTGGAATATTCCTTCTCTTCACCTGTGCAGACTGTGGATTTGTTTCAGCCAGTCTGAACTAATTTCGTCACCTCAGATCGCATATGCACTTTCTTTCCCCTGAGCCTAGCTCAGCTACTCTTTCTGCCTGGGACCCTCTTCTCTGACTCCCACTTTTATCTCTCATCACTCCTGTTTTCATTTCCTCCGGGGAGCTTTCTTTGCGTGGAGGCTGCTCCTTTGAATTCCCCCTGACAGAGCACTCACAGCACCGTGAGATAATCGCCAGCGTACGCGTGTGTGACCGTCTAAACCTAAGGGTGTGCGGAGTCAGGTGTTGCGTCTGGGCCGCTCTACCGTTTATCCCTGCACAGTGCCTGGCACATGATAGAAGCCTGGTAAATATTGGTCGCCCAAAGGAAAATGTTAAAAATGTTAGTTTTGCAGAGTGAATAGTAGGCCACTGGGAAATGCCTTGTATCACAGGCTGTGTCACCAAAGGAATTTAAAAAATGCTTTCGAGTGTTACATAGTTAGATAGGAGAAAAAGTGCTCAGACAGGGGAAGACGATCAATGACTTTAAATGAGAGAGAGTAGCAGCAGTCAGAAGAGTGTTTGGGGGACTGTGTGCTAAGTGCTGATTAACTGGTCCCTTAGGTCGGGCACAAGCCACCATTTCTCATTCTGGCTAATGGATTTAGGTAGTGGTGCTAATAAATAGCAGGACTCAGCAGGCCTCAGGGAACGCCCACCATTTTCAAGCGAAGGCTTTCAGGACATCTTGATAGATTCTTGAACCACTGACTGGATACCGGAAACTCAGGGTTAATTTGAGTTGAGCGTTGACTTTTTGCTGGACGGAGTCTCACATGAAGCATAGAGCTTGGGAAGGGTGGTTCTTTCCTAAACTCCAGCAGTAGAAACTCAGTGACTCCAAACCTTCCCAGATTCTTGCCACACCTGTGAGCATGAAATTGCATCACTAATTCTTGAGCCTGAAAACTGTTTTTCACATGAGTGAAGCCTCCAATCTTTAGTTCTCAGAAGGGAAAGTTAAATTTTTATTATGCTTGGGCTGGGGTGGAGAAAACCCCATTAAAAAGTAGAGTTACATAGCTGTCATCTGAGTCAGTTAAATGTGTCACACGTATATTCAGATTCATAACCAAATTTTAAACCTATTAAAATATTTAATTACTACTTATTTAAAGTATTAGTATAGAAACTAATAAAAAAAAGGCTACGATGTCAGCTTTTTAGCTTGCAGAAATGTTATACCATGGGAAATCATACCACATACAAGAGAAGTTTTTGCCTCTTCTCTCAAGCATATAAAAATAGCAAATGACACAGACTATATGTTAGTTTCCACAAATTTTCTTTGACAAGTTTGATAGGGTAACTATAAAATGCCACTTGGAAACTAAGTATCAAATCTTGTGGTACAGTAACAGAGAAGATGTCTTTTATCAGCAGCTACCCATGGACACAGAATCCATTTCCTTAATTCTTACTCTTTCCCTTAGGAATATTCACCCACTACACAACATCTAGTATTTGAGGATCTTTGAGGAAGAGTAGTACCGAATACTAGAAACAGTGACTACCAATGGGGAAATAGGTCGTACCTTTGAATTTTATAACCCAAAAAATTAGATCTAAAAATATTAAAACATATTACCTCACAGCTGTTAGAGTGGATGTTGTCAAAAAGACAAGAGATAACAAGTGTTAGTAAGGATGTGGAGACAGGGGAACCCCTGTGCCCTGTGGTGGGAAGCACAGCCACTAGAGAAAACAGTATGGAGGTTCCTCAAAAAATTAAAAATATAACTGTCATATGCTATAGTGATCCCACTTCTGGTATATAGCCAAAGGAAATGAAAACAGGATATTGAAGAGGGATCTGTATTCCCATGTTCACTGCAGCATTGCTTTGGTCCTTGTACCATTCACAGTAACCAAGATATGGAAACAACCTAAACATCATCAGCAGATGGATGATTGGATAAAGAAGATGTGGTGTGATATATATATAATGGAATATTATTCAGCCATAAGAAAGAAAAAAGCCATGTTATTTATGACAATATGGATGGACCTTGAGGGCATTATGCTAAGTGAAATAAGTCACACAGAAAAAGACAAATCCTATCTGATCTCACATGTGAAATCTAAAGAAGTCAAATTCCTAGAAATAGAGAGTAGAATGGTGGTCACCAGGGGCTAAGCGTAGGGGAGATAGGGAGGTATTGATCAGTGGGTACAAATTCCCAGTTATAAGATGAATAAGTTCTGGGGACTTGATGTATATCATGGTGACTGTAGTTAACAATACCACCTTATATCCTTGAAAGTTGCCGAGTGAATAGATCTTTGAATGGTCTCAACACACACATACACACATACACACACACACAAAAAGTGGTGATGATATGACTGGATGGAGGTGTTAACTAACTCTACTGTGGTAGTCACTTAGGAATATATATATAATATATATATAACACTTAAAGTTACACAATATTACATGGCAATTACAGCTCAGTAAAACTGAGAAAAAATATTAAAAGACAAAACACAACATGGCAGCGTAGCTATACTGTGGAATAGTAAGCAGTTAAAGAGTGAGATAATTTTTCTGTGTAGTGACACAGGAGGCCCATGGTACCAAATTAAAAGAACAGCTCTTGGACACTACATAGCACTCTCATTTTTGTTTTTGCTTTTAAAACAACAGATCTATGCAGTACAACAAAACATTAATAATAGTTGCCCTAGAGGCAGAGCGGAGGCTTGAGGTTACAGGGGGTTTTCCGTTTTGATATTTTGGTATTACGTAAATTTTCCACCACTTATGTTTTCTCTATCTTTAAACAGTTTTGAAAACTTTGCTTAAAACTCAAAATTCTAGTAGGAGATAAAAATTCTAGCAGGAGGTAGGAGGTAAAACTAAAAATTCTAGTAGGAGGTAAAAACATTCAGTTGTAAGAAGCATGCAACTCTAGGTTAAGTCAGTATTGCATTGATCAGTTGGCCATGTGTAGTTGTTAAATAAATTTGACAGTACGGTCACTACAGCAGTGCAGAGGTGGGGAAGGTCACCTCAGGTTAGTTGGTCAGGGATTTAACTGGAAATGAGAGGCTTGGCTCATGGTGTGGTTATTCATTTGCTTTAGTCCTTGTGCCTTTGATGTAAATAGTAACCACAGGCTTTTTGAGGGGATGTGGTCCTATATAAAACAGGGAGATGTGAGATGTGTACAAATAGGACTGTGATTTCTTGTGTTGATTCTGCAGTGTACAGAAGGTACCAGAATAAACCAAAAATGTATTTTTAACTCCTCTGAAAAGCAGGAATATATATATATATGTACACATACACATACACACACACTTTTATCTGGGATGGTTCACCTAAGAGAAACAGAGGAGTGTGTTTATGTGTCTTTTCTGCCCCAGGTAGCAGTGAATCAGTGGGCGTTAGCTTAGACTGCAGAATCTCCGTATACAGACTGGGCAGGGAACAGAGCACTTTTGTTTCCTTTTTTTGTCTTCGACACTACTGGAGCACCCCTCCATGGGACACTTAGTCAACAAACTCATGTGTGGTATGTGCTCGTTTGGCAACCACCATGTTCAAGCTGGCCCTCTGATTCTTTACAGGGAAACTGGTGTTCTAGACAAGACACTAATCTTATATGGCTTGGTTGAATGTGATTACAAGATCTGTTGTTGTAGAGTCTAGTAATTTATTTTAACTTTTACCGTATGATTTATCATCCTTAGAACCTGTTATTTATTACTGATGCTCTGTTTAGCCCTTTATTTATGCCTTTGCTTTAGCACTTAGCTGCAAAGCCAGTTATTCTGAGAAGGTATGATGACTATGTTTGAGTACTTGTGTTTTGTGCCAATTTTCGAATCTTAATATTTTTTTCTTTAAGCTCTCATGATTAAGAAATCTAGAGATACTGACTGTAAATATCTTGTGTAAGACCCTGAAAATTCCAAAAGAATTATCCCTTTGTTCAATAAAATGAAAAAGAGTTTTAAAGTACTGGAAGCTTTCACAGTGTGTTAGGATACTCTTTTAAAAAAAATCCCTGTCACCAGGTCTGGCAATGTCTTTAACTTCCTTGCATTTGAGTAAATGTGTGACAGCCTTTGGGCAGAGGCAGGAATAATCTGTTGTATAAGCATAAGAGATTTCACTTTCTATTCGCTCAAAGACCCAACACCTCAGAATAGGAAGTGGAGCTGTAAAGCCTCTGCTTCCTCAGATCCCTTGGGCGTCCTATCACTGAACTCGGTAGATTCTGGGATTTAAAAATACATATTTCTCACTCAGCTTGGCCCTTAAGAGCAAAGTATTAGAGTGTATAATACACAGAGACTTTTCTTTTTTTTTTTTTTTTTTTTTTTAAAGATTTTATTTGAGACAGAGAGAATGAGAGAGAGAGAGCACATGAGAGGGGGGAGGGTCAGAGGCAGAAGCAGGCTCCCTGCCGAGCAGGGAGCCCGATGCGGGACTCGATCCAGAGACTCCAGGATCATGACCTGAGCCAAAGGCAGTCGCTTAACCAACTGAGCCACCCAGGCGCCCAGCACAGAGACTTTTCAAGGGTACTTTAACATATGGAAATCTCATGGGTGCATTGACTTTAAAACCTAACTCCCATGTAAGGTACGATTCCACTGACTCAGTACTGCACCCAGCACATATGTGTGGGATGGACCAGCCTTTGCCGGACTGTTAGGAAAAGAAAATATTTTGTCATCTCCATAACTTGTATATTGGAAGTATTTTGTAAGACATACTAATTTGTTCTTGTGAAAAGTTTAATAATGCATTTGTTGTTAACACTCTCCATGCACTCTTTGATAATTTTTACTTCATTTATTAAGGTAACAACATTCTGTGCTTACATTTTATTTAGATTAGTTTAGTAATATTGGAGTACAACTTCTCTTCATATCCCTACATAGAGTTCGAATTAGTTTTCCATAAGCCTGCCCATTCAGAATGGCATCTACGTCTGATAATGCAGTATTGATCTCTCGGTAAGATGTATAGGTAGACCTCCCACATGTGTTAAACTGGAAATAGGTGTGCAAGTTCATAAAAGAAAGAGCCCCAGCAATACATGCTGCCATATGATTTCTTACGGAATTCATGGGCCAGGGATTTCTTTTCAGAAAATGTGCCTCATCTTGTGGCTCACAGAATGCAGTGAGCTCATTACTGTCCAGCTTGTGAAGTCACTGCTGAGATTGTAATTTAATGCACATGGAGCCATCTTTTTTTTTTTTTTAAATAGTATTACAGAGGCTAATCAGGCAGATAATTTAGCTTTTTTTTTTTTAAGATTTATTTATTTGAGAGAGCGAGAATGAGAGAGAGAGAGAGAGTGTACATGAGTGGGGGAGGGTCAGAGGGAGAAGCAGGCTCCTCGCTGAGCAGGGAGCCCGATGCGGGACTCGATCCCGGGACTCCGGGATCATGACCTGAGCCGAAGGCAGTCGCTTAACCAACTGAGCCACCCAGGCGGCCCACATGGAGCCATCTTTAGAGTAAAAATACTTGATCAAATACAACCTTAGTTTCATTAAACCTTAAATTCCTGGTATCTGCAGAGGTTTGGTTGTTTTCACAGTGCATTAGTAGACTTGTATAAAGCATTGGTTTTTACTAAAGCAGTCTTTTCACCCCAAGCCCTGTTGGCATTTTGGGCCAGCTACTTCTTTGTTGTGGAGGCTGTCCTATGCATTATAGGATGTTTAGCAACATCCCTGGCCTCTACCCACTAGATGCCAACAGCACCGCCCAAAAATGTGTACAGACATTGCCAGATGTCCCTGGGGCAGAAGTGCCCCTGGTTAAGAACTACTGCACTAAAGTAATCTTTGGCAAGTACGCACTATATATGATTCCCAGTGCTGGTCTTTGCTAAATAGAGTTAAATGGGTGCAGCTGCTCTGTCAGACACGTGTGCGAACATTAATATAAAATTAATCTTTAGGTGTCACATTATAGTTTTTAAAGTTTTAATATATACGATCTCATTTGAAACTAAAACAATGTGAAATGGACATTAATTATCACATAGGAGTCTGGGGAAGTGGGAGCTTCTAGAAACTAGAAGATACAAGTTTAACATGGATACCTAAAATAATCTCCTTAGAGAAAGAAAATGCAGTGCAGGAAGAAAATGTTTTAATCTTTATTATAACTGCCACTTAAGCTCTTTAGCACCCTAGGCATCTCCTTCCGTTCTTCCTCATTTGCCAAGTGCTACTGAAAACATGTCATTGTCAGGGAGGCTTTTGCCATTGACTCAGTAAGAACTCCTGCCTTGGGGTCCTTCCACAGTCACACTGGCTTCTTTTCCTCTTTAAATCGAAACCTCCTAATGTTCTGCCCTGTGGCCAGAGGTGCTGACGAGAGAGATGACAGCAGAAGAGGGACGCACAGTGACGGGCCGAGGAGTGTGCTCACAAAGAGTACAGCAAGGATTTTATTATAAACATAACATCCTGTTCCATGTTGAATCCATGAGGTTCTTTTTAATGGTTTTTTTTCTATCTGTATTGATAGGGATTGATGTAATTATAAAATCTGAGACCTTGATGTCTCCTTTTGTTTTAAATTAGGCTGTTACATCTGCCTTTATCCCTGACCGCCTTGAAGCTGAAGGCTTTGTGGTTGTCTGACAACCAATCTCAGCCCCTGCTCACATTCCAGACGGACACAGACCACACCACAGGAGAGAAGATTTTGACCTGTGTCTTGCTTCCTCAGCTGCCTTCTGAACCTGCTTGCCAAGGTGAAATTAAGAACAATACTCACATGGCTACGAGAATTAGTAGGAGCTAATACCTATCCATAAGACCTCTTACTCCCACGTGTGTCTGTAACTCGTCTAATGTGCCCCTAGCCCGCGTGAGGTCACTCTGGGTGTCCTCTGGGAAGGTTCGTTCCCCTGCACCTTTGAAGAAAAAGTACCCCTCACACCTGCTTATCATACCTGAAATTTGCTTAAACAGCCTTTTGGGTTTGAATTATCACCAAGGCTGAAAGTACAAATACTCTTAAAAAAGTTGACAGAGTCCCTTAAAATCCAGACTGGTGGTTTAGAGGATTAGTATTGAACACCACTGACAGTTTTTGTTTTTTTTTTAAGATTTATTTATTTATTTGTTTATTTTAGAGAGATAGAACACGAGTGGGAGGGGCAAAGGGAGAGGGAGAGAGATCTCAAGCCGACTCCACACTGAGCGCAGAGCCTGACCAGGACTTGATCTCACTACCCTGAAATAATGACCCGAGCTGAAATCAAGAGTCAGTGTTTAACTGATTGAGCCACCCAGGCGCCCCCACTGACAAATAGTTTTTAAGCCAATCTGTTACTTTAAGTCATTGTATCTTTGTTTTGTAAATTATGTGTGCTTTTAAAAAATATTTGCACTAACATCAAATTGCCATTATAAATCTTTTGCTGAGAGCTGGTTTTGATAGAAGAGAACTAGAGTGCTCTGGGAGAATGGGAGTCCCCTAGGTGGAAAGGCCCCAAAACCCTCTTGCCAATTTCAGCCTTGTTAGAGGAGCTTTTAAGACCCCAAGGGGAAAACAGCAGAATGTGTTACTAAGGAAAGTACTAGTGTCCAACATGTGCAGCCCCATCACTGTCATGTAAAAGGTTTTTTATTTTTTTTCTTTTGTTTTTAAGAAGGCTCCATGCTCTGGAGCACTGGGTGTTATGCACAAACAATGAATCATGGAACACTTCATCTAAAACTAATGATGTAATGTATGGGGATCAACATAAGAATAAAAATAAAAATTAAAAAAAAAAAAAAAAAAGAAGGCTCCATGCTCAACGTGGAGCCCAACCTGGGGCCTGAACTCACGACCCTGAGATCAAAACCTGAGCTGAGATCAAGAATCGGATGCTTAACCCACTGAGCCACCCAGGCACCCCTCATGAGAAAGTTTTTACAGTTAGTGTATAGAAAAGAATTGTGAAAAAGGATTCTATAAATTATGATGACATTCTGTAATGAGATACTAAACATTAATTTAGCAGATATTTTATATGATCTCAAATAGAATTATGCATCATTAAAAAGAAAGGGTGACCCTGTCCCAGATTTTTTTCTTTTTGTTTTAAATTTTTTGAAGTACTGCATAGCAGTTACTAGTCACACAAACCCAAGTTCCCAGCTGATGTGGTCTTTGCCATGACAGAGAACCTGCCTCGCTGTGGGGCACTGGAGTGCTTGGTAAATGATGTCCCGGACGAGGCCTGGAATGAGCGTGCGGTGAACAGAGTCAGTGCAATCCGATTTCTGGAAGATGAAAGAGACGAAGAAGACAATGAGACGGTATGGAAATGGAGATTGTTGGCCTCCCTGAAAATTCAAAATTTAAAACCTTTCCAAGATCAAGAGTGGCACCTAATAAGGATTTCTGTTAATTTCAAATTGTTCTCTGCTTTGCCTTTAGCATATAAGAATTTTTTTAGAAGACAAAATTAGGTATTTCTAGGTACTGATTCACCAAATGTATATAAAGCAAATGGAACTTTTGGGTTTTTTTCTTGAATAGTTTATACTCTTATTCTTTATTTGTGATAGTATCCCTTCTTGGCTCCACAAAACTGATTGGGAATTTGTTCTGTTTTTGTTGTTCTTGGTGAATGAAGTCTCTTTCCCACCACCATTTAGAGGTGTACCATGATGACTCCATTCACACTTCACAGCGTGACTTGGCTTGCCTTCTGTGGAGCTGTGCTTCTCTCTCTCCTTTATGTAATCATTCTCTCCACCCTCAGGCGGAGTGCTTGCCATCTTAGTTGGGCTAATTTACAAGTTTTCATCCAAAAATCAGGAATAGATTTGAAAGTACTACTTAGCCTTACTCTAATTTCCAAGCACATACCCACACTTTTAAAAAATGTCTCTCGGCCTGCCGAGGTCTCCAGGAGTCCGTGACAACTCTTGAAATATTACTACAAGTTGACTTGGGCGTCTTAAACTCCTAGTGCTGAGATTTTCATAAGCGGAGCTTAGAGGGAGTACCTGCAGCCCCCAAAGCAAAAGACTGCCTGTGGTCTTTGTTATTCCAGCTGTCACCAAATGGGATTTTATGTGTTTACTGTAGTGGAGCGCAGAATAGGAATTAGGCACGACCAAGTGACTTCAGCAGAAAGGAGTCATCAGTGCTTACCTGGTGGCTTGCTGGAGGGTGAGGATTTCACCAGTTCCTTCACTGCCTCAGTAGTGCCCTTGCGGTGTTGTGTCACCCTTCTCTAGGCTCCTCCTCCTGAAACTCCTGGACAGGCCATTTACAAGACGGAAATGCTGTCTTAGGAGCCAGAGAGCACGGGACATGTCAGATAATACAATGTTTTAAAGACTGTCCCTTCCCTGACACTTCACTCCCAGCACTGTGGCCTTTATGAGAAGAATGTGAGCTCTCTTTAGTAGGCAATATGAATAACACACACAGCAGCGAAGTCAGAAAAGCAGCCCTTCTCTCGCTTCCCTTTTCCTTCCACTCCCATGCCGCCAGGGTTGAAGGAAGCCAGAACCACTTAAGATAGTAGTAGACCAGTGCAGTGATTTTAAGTTAGAATCTGTTTACCCCTTTATCTTTTTCTTTCTTCACACCGCACACTAACATCTTAAAAATCTTTGTTTCCTTGCCCTTCATGGGTCTTTATTTTTATCTTAAGCTAATCTTACATTTTACAAAGTACTCCTTTATTCTGAAAGTAATCCTTCTATGTGGACTCGGTAACTTAGACGCGATACCTTCATCTTCCACGAGCTGCTAGTAAGCAGCTCGTAAGCGCACAGGGCTCCAGAGGAGGCGCTTCCGCCCCTCTTAGCTCCTGCGCCCCCGCGAAAGGAAGCTTTGTCCCCGAGCGCCCCCACCTTGAAGCTGCGTGTTTGAAAGCGGAACGGCATAAAACCCACACGCTCACTCCCCTGCTTGTTTTCAGAGAACACTTCTGCGGCGAGCCACGCCACACCCAGGGGAGCTAAAGAACATGAAAAAGACAGTGGAGAATTTGCGGAATGACATGAACGCTGCTAAAGGACTGGATTCAAACAAAAACGAGGTCAATCACGCCATTGACCGAGTGACCACTTCCGTATAGAATTCCACCTCCGAATTTTACCTCCCGTGTCTTCCCCTGCTGTCGAGATCCTGCCTCCTTCCTCCCCAGGAGCCTCGCGCAGTCCTGGGGCTTCCCCGGAACGTGGGCACGTGCGCGCCACCGCCCAGGAACGTGGGTGCGTGCGCGTCACCGCCCCGGAACGTGGGCACGCACTGCGCGTCACCGCCCACGCCGCGCGCGCTGGGCTGCTGCTCTCCCGATGGAAGTGCCTTACTCCGGCTCCTCAGCCAGTCGGGGCAGCCAGTGCGCCCCCGGTGTGCCGCCCTTCCTCTGACTTCCAGTCGGTTGTCCCAAGTAGAATACACTACTGTAAACATCTGACCTTTGTTTCTGTCTTATGTTGGGGTAAGGGAGTGCAGGAAGGGGAATTTTGTTGATCCTCCTCCCTCCCGTAAAGTGCTGGGACATTTTGAGCCCAAGTTCTCTTGGACCTACTGATGAGAGTTTTATGTATGGGGCATAACTGATCCTTTTTAAAAAAACTTTTTGGCAGCTCAGATGGTGTAAATTTAAAAATTTTGTATAGGTATTTCGTAGCAAAAAAAAAAATGCGTTTTTCTTTTTTGTTATTTTATCTTGGAAACGGTACATATTTTAGTATTTGTGCAGAAAAAGAAAAGAACAGTCCTAAAGTATTTGTTTTCACTTGTACCATCCACTTGTGCCTTACTGTATCCTGAATCATGTCAAACCATTTGAACGCAGCGGCATCCCTGAGCAGTGAGACGAGACTAGGAACGTGCCACTTTTAAAGCAGTGTTGGATTTTAATCAGTAATCTACCTGGTGGATTCGTTTTTAACCAAAAAGAAGAGTTACCACCAATTTGTAAATTTTATCAGTTGATTTTTTTTTTTTTAAAAGATGAACCAAAGGATTAGACTGCTAATATTTCATGTCTTACACTTTAACTTTTTATGAATGAGTCTCTTATGAGTGCAGTGTCTGATTGTAGCTATTTGGAAGGTATATGCCATTTGTAAAATAAAATAGATCAGAAAAGCACAAAAGGAGAAAACCGGTTCAGAAATTCAGTGGATAAATGAATTATGTACTGCAAAAGAAAGTATGATTTTTATGGAAGAAAGCTTTAAAAGTTTTATAATGAGATATAAAACCACAATAAAGCAAAATAACCATATTAGAAATGTTGCTATCTTTGTAAGTGCAATTTAATTTGTAAATAGAGTTTGAATCAAAGTATAACAAATCCTTGCTTCAAGTTTTAATTTTAAATCTGCTAATTTAAGGGGCATGGGGGTATGTTTTGGTGTGTTTGATTTCTTTCCTTTTTTTTTTTTTTTTTTTTTTTTGGTATAATGTCATAAAAGAGAAATGAAAAGTGCCAGTCACTATGTGGTATCTAGGAAAATCACGATATTGTTGGTTTTTTGTTTTCTCTCCATGAAATAAAATCGCCCTGTAATTAACCATACAACTTTTTAAAATTAATTATCATCTTGTATGTTCAGATGGTGGCAAGTAGCTGAGTTCTTTGACGATGCACTCCCATCCATTAAATATCTAAACTACTGGTCAGTTTTGAGTTAATTGCTTGCCGTTTTGCACACAGCACAGACCCCAGAACTGCCTTTCTCTCTGGCTAATAACTTTGGGTTGTGGCTGTCTGGCCAGTTGGACTCCATAGAAACCTGCTTTCAACCAACCAAATACACCTTCTACTACAGCTATGCATTTACTTACTGGGTTCATTTTGCTTTTTAAGTTGTTTGTGTGTGTGTGTGTGTTTATTTATTTATTTTAAAATCTATTTATTGAACTGGAAGTACCATGGGTTATAAGTGGTTTTTGGCTAGTCAGTTTCATACCTTGCTCCCCAATCTGAGTCCCTGTTTGGTTTTTCTCCATTTTAAGATTTTGTCATACTCTGCTTTAGGCCTGTGAAGATGATGCCACTAAACTCATGGACTGATAAGCAAATTCGTTTTATTTAAGGAGAGTAATCTTGATGCTAAAGAACAAATAGAACTTGAATGGTGTTTTTTGTTTGTTTGTTTTCATATAAAGCCCACCCTTTACCACTCAGTTTATCCTGGCTTTTGGGGGAATGTAGTGGGCAGAATAGAGGGTGTGCTTAAATTTTTCTAGGAAATTTTATGTAGGTAATTATCTGTTTTCTTTGGCTGCCCTTCTTTACCACACGTTCACCTGTTTTGTGTGTTGTTTTTTCAGTTTCTGGGATTTTGTTTTCCCCTTCCTTGCGAAGGGAAAAGTTACTTTCATTTTACTTGTTCGTGCTGGGTGACACTGCTGTGCCCTTTACCTTCAGGGTGCCGGGACCAGGCTTACACCTCATGATGGAAACAGCATCAACCAAAGAGACCCAACTCAAGAACATGCCAGTCTTTTCCAGTGAAGCCTCTCTTGTCATTAGAAGGAAAACCTAATTATGCGAAAGGATACCTGTCCCTTGTGAGGAGGCTAGTGCCAAAATTTCCTGACCTTTTCCTAGCGGAGCACTGGCGGCCCCCACCCCGCAGTCTGGCCCTTCCTTCAGGAAAGGGAGGAGTTCAGTGTATGGCCTGCCTGTTTGTATTGTGGGAGTGACAGGTAAAAGCAGGAAAGATTATTATGACCTGTTCACCCACTTTTATTTGTGGCCCCTTATTTCCTGTTTTTAGCCAGGGAATTATGCCTAAGTGGATAAAATAGAAAAAAAAAATTGGGTTGAAATAATGGAAGTCACTGTTGGAAAAGAGGTACAGGTAAGAAAACTAGAACCATTTGCCTGGATGTTGTGTTGTTGTTTTTGTTTTTGTTTTTGTCTTCTGGGCAAGTTTGGAGGCGTGGTCCTGACCAACCCAATCTTTCTACCTAAAAACTTCTTAGGTAGCTGTCCCAGGTAAGGAAGCCCAGGTGGAGGTGCGGGTGCAGCCTGCCAAAGCAGCCTGCCGCCTCTTGGGAAATCTCCCAGGCCTGAGAAGACACGCTTCGTGGGTGGGGTGGAGGCTGGGAAAGATTCTGCCTTCGTCTGAAAGGTACTCTGAACAGCCAGGTCTCACCGTGTAAAAGTGACCGACACCCACTGAGGAGGGACAGCCCTGCAGCTGCTTATTCGTAGAAGGCGGTCAGGGTTCTTGTAGCTCAGCGACATCGGGGAGAGTTGAAATCTTGCTCCAGCAATTCATATCGACTCACCCAGATTTCCAAAGAACCAATTCAAAAACTACACACACACACACACAAAACCCACAAAAACACCCAAACTTTTTTTTACAGATAGTCAAAAACATACCTATCACTCAGCTTCAAAAGTTATCAACCCAAGACCTAGCTATTTTAAAGGAACCGAATTATGTTTTAAAATATATCCATAAGGGGCACCTGGGTGGCTCAGTCGGTTAAGCATCTGCCTTCGGCTCAGGGGCTCAGGTCATGATCCCGGGGTCCTGGGATTGAGCCCCACATAGGGCTCCCTGCTCAGTGGGGAGCCTGCTTCTCCCTCCCCCCTCTGCCTCTCCCCCTCCTTGTGCTCTCTTGCTCTCTCTCAAATAAAATCTTTAAAAATAAAAAATAAAATCTATCCGTAAGAAGACTGCACAGTGAAACAATTTAAAAACTTAGGAAAGGCAGGGCACAGATAGGCCCTTTAAAGTAGCACCTTGGAGTTAAAGGTTTTTCAAGCATAGCCCAGCACTGGCATCATGTAGATACGGGTTTGAATCCCAGCCCCTCCACGTGGCTTTGGATGAGCTACTTAATGTCACCGGGCCTCAGTTCCCTCATCTCTAAAATGGGGCAGTAAGACTTCTCACAGTCTTAGAGTGGGGATTAAGTGGGAGACATGAAACATCAGCTCTCCGGAAGTGAGTGGCTGCTGTTATTACAGGTCTTGCTGTTGTTAAACAGTGTTATTAGCAGCTCCGCAGTCCCTACCCGAGCCAGCAGTATGTGATCACGAGTGCAGTGTCCCTCAGAAATGAGGGCACCACAATGGCTCTCTGGCAGAGAAAACTTTCTCACCTGTGGGTGTCGCATAGAGACCCTTGAGTTACCTAATTGGGGAGGGAAATCTTAAATTGTCACGTCAGCTCACTTAATGGTGAGGTTAGCCATGGTCTCACAGCAGCCCCCTCTTTGTAAGTGGACTTACTAGCTGGCTAGCCTCAAGATGAAGCTGGTTTCTACAAGAAAGCATTAAACCTCTGACTGAGAAGAGGGTCTCTCTGCATTTCCGCACAACGTCCTCAGGTTTCTAAGGTCCGGGTCTCTTGTGCTCATTTACTGTCTTACGTCTACTTTATTTCATTTTGATTTTCATTACTTCCTCCTTTTCTGTCTCCTTTCTCAAAGGGAGACCTCTGAGGCTTTTATGTATCAGGAGGGGAAGGTGGATTTAAGAAATAGCTCATCCATGGAGAAAAACCGGGATACAATAAGTAAATGCAGCCCGATTTGGGGAGTGGAGAGGACACTCCCACCTTGCTGGAGCTTTTTCTTTTGAAAAGCTGACAGCTGCCGGGAGAGGGAAACCGACCAGAAGAACCTGATCGGGTTACTTTTGTTCAGCAGGTTGTATGGAAGGTTGGAGAAGAATGCTTGTGCCTCACAGTCCGCCGGAAGGACGGTGTCATTTTAAACTGCGAGAGTGGGCAGTCAGTGTGAGAGACCAAGGCCCTTGAGTTCTGACTGGGTACGAATCTGATGGGGCTGATCCTCCAAGGACCTTTGGAGGCATCATCATTTAATTTCTAAAACCAGTAATGAGCCGTCCCTTTGGGGTAGCGACATGGTGGTGACAGTGGCCCTGCTTACTGAGCACTCACTATGTGCCAAACACCAAGCTAACTGAACACAGTCTCAGTTTTTCGGAACAACCCCCTGACGTAAGTGGTGACGTCCTCATTTCACAAAGGAGAGAATTAAGATTCAGATAGTTTTAATAACTTTTCCGTGATCAAATAGCACACGACAGAGTTGGAATTAGAATTCACATCTCTGTTGACCGGAGTCCGTGGTCTCGATTATTGCTTTATTTTGCTTTGTTCCCCTCAGTCAAAATACAGTGGACCTGTAATTATATTTGGAGTTGTATTTATCATTGTGGTCAGTTCTGTCTTAGTTTAAGATTATTTAAGCCTAGATTATGGACAAAGCCTGGCACAGGACCGAGTGAAGTTTAGTCACCATTTACGTTGACTGGGACCCTTCATTTGTGTCTAGTTGTGGTAGCCAATGCTCCCCGTCTCCCCTGCCCACTCCATATTATGTTGTTCCTTGGTAAGTGCCATGGAAATGTTCATGGGATCTTTGTCCTACCCTCTCAAACTGTGTGCAAATCTCAAGAGACGGGAGATAAATTATTTGGCTAGTGGGAGGCCAGAAAAAGAACTTGGTATGTTTTTTAACATTGACTGAAGTGACAGTTTGGTAACCAGCTCTCCGAGAGAGCTTTAACACGTTCCAAAAATTGGCAGGTAGCTCTAGAGTGAGCTAATTAGTTAGGAATGATTTTTATCCTCACTACCTTTAATAGCCTACCCTTGGAGAAAAGGCAGATAATGAACACTTGGAAATCAATAGTGCTGCAACTTGACCTTAATGCCATTTAGGGGAAATAAGAGGGGTGACTCATGATTTATTATTTCAGATCCTCCTTTTAAAAAGCATTGTTGTGAAAGATTTGACGAATAACGATTGCTCCCATTTAGGAACTATAATCAAAGAGGCAGAAAACAGGAAGAATGGAAAACTTCTGTGACTCAGCAGTGTTTCATTTTATTTGAAACAGGCTCTACCACCCTGGTTGTAGAAAGAGAAGACCTTGTGGTCTCTACATGGCAGGGAAGCCTGCTGGCGCTGGGGCATGATGGAGGGACACCCCCTACCCGATGCCACATAAGTAGAATCTGCAAATGCTTCTCTTTAGGTCCTTTTTCCAAGTCCGTCATCAGTGAGGTCTTACTGCTTGTACAGAGTTGCCCAAGAACCCAATGGGAAAGCACTGGCTGAGCACGTAGAGGAAGTGGGCTCTCCGGGGGGCTGGTCAGCGCCTGTCTGGACCCCGAGCGTCCTGTGTTGGTCATGTCCACACACCTGATTGCTGCTTCCCGCCCTTCCTTGGCTGGAGGTGTGAGCACTTGTTTGTTTAAACCTTCGTCAGTACTGCTTGGAAAAACAAAACAACACACTTACTTGTCTGGGCATTGAATGTTCTTCCTGAATTTTTGTCCTGCCCATTGGCCCGGAGGCACAGTGGGTGGGGCGGGTTTCGGCGTTGGTTTGGGAAGTTTCGAGAACGGGGCTATGGGTTGGGTCTGTTCGGTTGGGGTTGCTCTTGGTTTTAATCGTTTTGGAACGTCTGAGGGTCAGGGAGCATTGCCATAGATGGCTCTGGGAGTTGTCGTGTTCTGGCTGTGCCTCTTTCCTACGGGAGGGCAGCTACTCCCGGGGAGGCACTTCACACAGCCCTGACAGATGCTGTGTCCTCCATCCACCTTGTGTTCTCACCTGGACACCTGGAAGGTGTGCCACGTAAAAACGTCACCAGTTCGATGACACCTGCTTGATGTCGACTCCCTCCACATCAGTGACTGCCGGTCTTCATTCCCCTCACCTCCCCCCAGCCCTGTGGTGCTGTCCGCCAGCAGGCAGAGCTGGGGTGCCCCCGGGACTGGGTCGAAGCCGCCCTTTGGAAGCCCAGGGTTTGTCACTGGTGGTAACTTGGCCCCGGGCCCCTTACCTGGCTTGTTCCCCATCTCCGGTATAGCGATGCCACATAGCACATAGGTTGTTAGAAGAGACGGTATCAACAAAGTAAGATGAAGCTCTTGTCTGTTTCTTTCCTTTTATTCGCGGCAATATATGATAGGAGTGCTCTGCTCTTTAAAGAGCTGGACATTAAGTGGCCAGAAAAATCAGAGCCTCCGCTGCCTGGCCTCCTCCCTTAGCGCCTTAGTATTTTGTTCAGGGCTGCTCAGTGTTTCCAAGCCTATTCTTGCTCACTGTCCTATAACCTACTGCAGTATCCCCTCTTTCTCGGAGACTGTATGTGCAATGGTTTCAAACTTCAGCATGTATCAGAGCCCCTTGGGGGCCGTGCTGAAGCAGGTGGCCGGGTCCTGCCCCCAGCATCTCTGATTCGGTAGGTCTGGGTTCTGATGAGGGAATTTGCATTTCGAATAAGCTCTCAGGTGCCGCTCTTGCTGGCTCAGGGACTTTACACAGAGAACCACTGCTCTGGGGTATGGGAAGAAGCAAAAGCCCTTAGTGAAGCAGAGCTGGATTTAAATCTAACTATGCCACTTAATTTTGTGACCTTGAAAAGTTTTTCTTCATTTCCCCAAATCTCAGTCAATTCATCTCTACAATGGGAGTAATACCTACTTCAAGACGTGTTAGAGAATCTGATGATAGAAACAGCACAGAGTAGGCTCTCAGGAATTACCAGCTCTTCTTGCCGTCCTGAAGTGTGCGCACTGTTGTTCCCTAAGGAGGCAGAAGAGCGCTTTGGCCTTTTTAGCGGAGTTCTGAATGTCAAGGATCCTCTTGTTAATATATACAAGCTACTGGGAGTAGAGGAAATGCAAACAGGAGTAGAAACTATGCTTGCTTGTGGGCTGAGCACCCCAGGGGAAGCCTGGAAATGCTGATGGTCAGACAAGGTTAGAAATTATTAACACTTCCTGACTTGCCCGATGGAGGAACCCTGCCTTACTCACCATTTGTGTCTGTGCCTGACACGGCAGCCAAAAATCCCCAGCCCACAATCTGCTGATACACGTGCGCTGTCAGAAGAAATCTCCCAATCGTGACATCGCTGAAAGTTTCAGGATCCCAGACCTCACTTGTGTTCTTAGGAAGTGCTAAGATCACTGTAGTGTGCTTAGGAAAAGGAAATCAAATGGCTTTATTTCAGTAGTTCCAGGTTTTCATTACTCTCCCCAAATCCATTATCCTCCTCCTTGTCATCTCAAGGATGATCCTCAGAATGGGTAACTGGTATGGAAATGTACAGCAATATACAAATCAATACCTCACATTTAAGTGACATCGATTTTCGTTGACTAAAGCAAAATTATCTATACCAGAAAACTATTTTCCTAAAGATCTGAATGGTAGTGCCAATCATTAGCACCTAATTTCCAAGTAAGTTGTGTATTTTTAAGCCTCGTTTAATGTGTGATCACTATCTAAATGATAGCCTTCTCCGAGCCATGATTTCGTTTGGGAACAATATCAAACTGTTTTGATAATATTCCTATTAAAATACTCAAGTGCCGAGGTCCTTAAGCCATGGCTCACTGCCTGTTTTCGTAAACAAAATTTTGTTGGCACACGACCATGCTCTTTTCTTTATGTGCAAAGACCGAATGGCCCTCAAAGCCGAAAATTTGGCCCTTTTGAGTTATTTGGCCCTTTTACAAAAAAAGTTTACAGAGGTTTCTGCCTCTAGTCAGTGGGTCCCACCTGGTACCTTTTGCCACTAGAGGGCGCTAGATGTACCACCAGCTTATCACAGCCAGCCGCCTGCCTGGACACCCCGGCTTCCCACGTGGGCTGAACTCAGCCTGTACCTTGGTCCCTGCCGCCAACAGCATAACCTGTCCTACCTTTTGCTCTGCCAACATTGAGATGCTGTGCAACACATGCCCGGGTCCACCTCTTTTCGGCTGCTCAGGGGCTGGAGCACACCCTAAGCACCCATCCTGGGCCCCGTTGCAGTTCTAGGCTTGGCTGAGCAACATCATTACATGACCGGTAGTTTCCACAGTTGAAATTCTTTAGCATCTTGTAGGAAGAGCTACAATATTATAAGAATTGTTAAGGTAGCGCATTTATTTTTATTTTTTAGAGCTTGCTTATTAGAGAGAGAGAGTTGGGGGGGGGTACGGGTAGAGGGAGAGGGAGAATCCCAAGCAGGCTTCATGCCCAGCGTGGAGCCCGACGTGGGGCTCGGTCTCATGACCTGAGCTGAAACCAAGAGTCAGACGCTCAACTGAGCCACCAGGTGCCCCATGAGATAGCACATTGAGCTACTGACTGAATGTCAGCTTTATTTTATGGAGGAAATTCAGGCTTTCACATGTGAACTGCCACAGTTTCCATTTCCCACTAATGTGTACCCACATGTCATCTATGTTAGGCTGTCTGCTTCCCCCAGACCATAACTAGCTCCTGCAGCCATTCTCCTGACCCTTTCTCTCTTAGAGCTCGTTCCATCAGTGATCCACTTGGCCCCATATCTTCAGCCATTTCTATAGATTTGTTTAGGTCCTATCCTTAGTAAGCAATACACCTTGATCTTCAGCCCCCTCCGTAGCTGCCCAGTTCCTCCTTTCTGTGCCAAGGTTTTTTTTAATTTTTTTTAAAGTGATCCACTTTCTTCTGACACTTCTTTTTTTTAAAGTGATCCACTTCCTTCTGACACTTTTTTTTTTTTTAAAGATTTTATTTATTTATTTGACACAGAGAGAGAGAGAGAGGAATCACAAGTAGGCAGAGTGGCAGGGAGTGGCAGAGGGAGAAGCAGGCTCCCCGCTGAGCAAGGAGCCCGATGTGGGACTCGATCCCAGGACCCTGGGATCATGACCTGAGCCGAAGGCAGACGCTTAACGACTGAGCCACCCAGGTGCCCCTGTGCCAAGGTTTTTGACAAGGAGACCTATTCTTATTCTCTCCTCTTCAAAGTTCCCACACACACCTCCACCCGGTGGGGTGGGCACACCTTCTCCAATGCACTGTGTAAACTACTCTGACCAGGTCACCTGGACTCCATGTTGCCATATCTGATGGACACTTTCCCCCAGCTTTATTGAGATATAATTGTCATATAACATAGCGTAAGTTTAAGGTATACAAGGTGTTGATTTATATATTGTGAAATCATTACCCCTGTAGCATGAGCTCACACCTGATGGACATTTTGATTCGGCCCTTGCCTTTCTAGACCAGTCTACTGCACTTGGTCTGTGGACAGCTGCTCCCCCTTGGAACTCCTATGTCGGTGCTTTTCTTTGACTGCAACTCAGTTTGAGAAAGAACTTTTTACATAGCAACCCAGGAAACACATACAGGTACACAGCTAAAACTAAAGTTTCCCAACAGAGTGCACAAGAAACTCTGATATTTCCAGTTCCATTCTTTTTCTGTGCTAGTTACAACCAAGTAAATTGATTTCATGGCTCACTAATGGCTTGAATCCTTATGCTTTGAGTTTCCCTGACACCCTTCTCTGCTTCTCCTCATACATCTCTTACCACCCTCTTTGGTTCCCAGAATTTTTGATATTCCCCAATGTTCTGCCTTCAGCTTTCTGTTCCTACTGTATGTGTTTTCCCTAAGGGATCCCATCCTTCCTCTTCATGCTGCAGATTTCAAAATCTATCTCCATTCTGGAACCTCAACACTGTGCTCCTACAGAAAATGATGTCGGCCCCAGGTTCCATTCCTAGGGACCTGTGCTGGGTCAACGTCAGGGAAGACTGGTCATCAGGTTAAAACTCATGTACCTGCAGCAGATTTAGGACAAAGCTAAGAGTAAAACCCAAGTCAAAAGCCAGGTGGGTTTTCTGCAAGGATCTAAGACAGAACCAGTCTTCTGCACTGTGAAGTTCCGCTGTGCTCTTTCCAGCGTCCTCTCTCTGTACTCTATTGTTAGAAGTGAATCACTAGACTCAGCCCACACTCAAGGGAAACCATCTAGCTTTATCATCAATGTGAGAGGAAGAGATACCAGCTCTCCTTTGCCTGGTGACTGCTATTATGGGTCAGGCACTGTCCAGGGTGCAGCACATACACAAGTCCCATTCAGTTTTAATTCTCACAACACTATGAGCTTGGTGGTATCATCCATATTTGAACGATGAGGAAATTGAGGCATAAGTCAGATAATTTACTTGCTCACGGTGGCAGCTCTTGGGCTTGAACCAGGCTGTTTTAATTCTTTCAATGGTAACTTCCAAAGGCAATCTCAGCCCCAGCATTTGCAAAACTCTTCAGGTCAAATCCCAGATGGGGCGGTGATGTAGAGAGACTGAGAGACACAGATGTACAAGCTGCTCGGGTCCAGTCCATCCTCCCGATTGGCCCCCCAGGTAGGCTCCCCTGACCCAATTAGCTGTGGCAGGGACTACAGAGGGAGAAGTCAAATTGAATGAAAATGGCGGACGGGAAACAAAGCCTCTAGGAAGCTTCTTACAGGTTGATGAGCATCTATAGTATAGTCAACTGGTACTGGTGGAAGTTGTGTGGTGGGGGGGGAGGGGAGGAAGGGAGGGCAAAGTGAGATGTAGTCGGTGTGAGCGCGACTGGGTGAGAAAGGCGTGGTGACCAGAGGAGACTGGGTTTGGAAGTAGGACATGTAGGGAGGTAAAGAGGATGATTACAAAAAAGGAAGGAAATCTGCATAACTGAGAGGACTTTTATGAAAAATAACTTTTGAAGTGGATATAGTGTTTCATAGTACCTAGTGTACTTTTGGAAGAAAGATAATCTACCATCATGGAATAAGAATCACATGGGGTTTTCTCTCCCCTATTAAAGGTTCAGGGGAAAAGCCTACCCAAACTGAAGCATTCTCAGTGGAGAGCTCTATTTTTCCTGCCACTTGACAACCTGTTGGACCAGGTTTCTCTGTTATATTTATATGTTGTGCCGAGTTAATCACTGGAGACTTCTGCCTGCTTCTCAGGTTGACCGCACATCAGGCAGAACAGAGTTGGTCTAAGAAAGGGAGGATGTTCCAGAACTATGGCTGAGATCAACTCACCTGTTAACTTTCCAGACTCTCAGCTTAGCACCTTTTCTGAAAACTGGACGTTATTGGCACTGTTTCTATTCTTGTGGCTGCTTGTTGCTCTGCCTTCTGCTGTCTGAAAGCTTGTCTCTACAATCTTGGAATGGGAAATAGGAAAAGTGTAGTTTCCTGATTTCTACATGAAGACGTACTAAAAATCACTTTTCTTCTCGTGTTTGTTTTACTACTGTGAGTCCCCTGGAAATTGAGCTGGAGAGGAGCTTGCGGGAGATTTACTGGGGAATGTTCTCCCCAGCAACACTGCTAAGGGAGTGAGGGAGGCAGGACGGGGCCTTGGGAGAAGCTGAACAGCAATGTAGTTGCAACAGAGGCTTCAGCCCACCCAACTGAAGGTTTGGGAGCCCGAATGAAGCAAGAGGTAGGCTTTTGTACCCCACAACCAGTAAGTAGGTGCAGCTGCCTCTGGAAAGGATGCTTAAGCTTGGGCAAGGCAGCTTCCTTCAGTGGAAATCAGCTCCCGGGGATAGGGGGCGGTGGGGGACGGGACTCAGGGGGTGAGCAATCAGCAGACACTCACTCAACAGCTGGGCAGTCTGAAGGGGCATCTATACTCCTCGCTGCAGCACCCACTACAGATGTGCCGTCTGCTTCAATGGTCTGGGTATTTTCTGAGTATTTGTACGATATTAAATAATTTCCTTTTGGGGACTCATTTTTTTAAACTCACTTTTTATTAGTATTTATTGTATCTCATGAGGAGAGATTTGAATCATTGACTTATTAAGCACCATCCTGACTCCAAAAGCCCCAAATTGTCTTCTGGGCCTGAAGTACATAGTTTAAATGTATATATATATATTTTTTTTTCTTCCCTCTTTCTGGTTGTTATATAGTCTAATTTCTAATCCAGTGAAAGCCTTCCCTATCTTCCACCTCTTAAATCAGGACTAAACCACTGGTGATATGTGTTGTTACTAATGGTTTAGTCAATCAAAGGGCTGGAGAAGTTGGGTTCTTTTACTTTTTCTTCGAGAATATTTAAAAAGTAAATTTACAGAATGGCAAATTGTTGCACCATCTCATATTTCCTTGATTTCCTGCAGTCTCTGTTTCTCCATCATTGACTTAAAAAATACAAAGTCAGTGTATACATTCAGCATTCAGCTAGAGATACACCAGAAGAAATAAAGCAGTGATTGTTTTTTTACTCTGCTAAAAGGTTTTAAAAGGCACGGCCCCTATTATTTTCATCAAATATATATGGTTACATTTTGTGTGCATTTCAAACAATACCATATAGAAATTAAGTCTCATTTTCTGCACACAAAAAAGGGAACAATTCTAGTCACGCCTTAGCCTCATCCAAAAAAGCTTGCTAGCAGAGTAATTGTAGACTAAATTTGTGCTATTTTCATTTCATGGCAAAAGTTATCTTGTAAACAGAAATAGCTGCTCTCCTCATCACAATCATGTGAACCACACTGTTGTTTATGAGCATCAGTACTTCTCCAAGGACTTTCCCTGTAAGAAAATTTTAGCATGTTTTTTTAAACATCCTATAGCAATGTTATGCAAGCATTTATTGCATATGTGCCGATGCTGGAAGATATGCCTCTGAATCAAAATTCAGAACAGAAGATATTATATAATAAGACATTGTGAAAAAGGCCAACAACTGCCATTGTAATTGAGGAGAAAATTCTCTGCAAAATATTAGCACTGATGCTTAGAAAATAGAAGGCAGCAGTAAAATAGGTCCACTTTCAAAGTAGCAAAAAAAAAAAGAAATCTTTATAACCAGAAAGTATAATGGAAAAATGTTGGAGACATGGCTGAAATATGAATCCCACCCTAGGGAGGCCCTGAGTTTACAATGCTTGTATGTGTACACTTTCTGGGAACACGTCTCCCTAATTTAAATTGATTTCTATGGAAAAACTAAACTGGAATTATGTGAGTTGTGAAGTATATGAATCTTTGGGAATACATCTCTCAAAATTAAGCAACAGTCTATAAACGGTTTGGTTTTTTTATTTTGCCTCTTCCTTCCTTCCTTCCTTCCTTCCTTCCTTCCTTCCTTCCTTCCTTCCTTCCTTCCTT